>NC_086321.1:81871820-82111820 GCF_036172605.1 Pelobates fuscus | reverse complement strand
GGCATCTGTCCAAAGGGTGGGTGAAATGTCAGAGAGGGGGGAATAAACATGGCCTGCCCTTTCCAAGATGTGAGGAAAAGGGCCACAAGAGTAAATCAGAGGTTGCATGAGTGTCTAACGTGATATGTGATGCATCTGTGGTGAGTCGTAAAGAGTAGTAAAAGGGAAATGAAGGATCTACCCTGCGGGATGATTCTCATGGCAAAATTGAGCGACCCCAGCAGCAATTGACGTTCCTTGTGGTTGCAAGAACCTAGTTGCAAGTAGTGTTCAATGCTTGATAGGGTGATAGGGGGAGCGATCACTTGGGTGCCCAGCAGTGTAAGGGGGTATTCCACGATGCTTCGCTATTGAGGCATCGCTTCCAGAGCTCATTTTGGCAGACGTGCAGAGTACGTCAGCGGTCGTTAACGACCGTTTTTTGGCTGCCGTACCCCGTACATCCACGGTCACTGAGGGGTTAACAGTGAAGCTTTAGTACTGTTGATCTGAAAAATGCTAAATAATGGCAATCCGATTTTTCCTTGGATCAACAACCTGTTTACACACACACCACTTATATCCTTGAATAATTGGTTCATGCAAAAAAGCATCCAGGCTTTTTTAAAATGAATTTATAGAATCTGTCTTTCAAGGCAGAGTATTTCACATCTTGTTCTTAATGTAAAGAATCCTTTCCTTTGCTGTAAGAGAAAACCACTTACTTCCAGTTTCAATGTGTGACCTCTGTCTGCTGTAAATTCCTGCTAAATGACCAGGTTAGCACATTGCGGTTTGTACTGACCTTGTATACATTTAAATAGTGCTATCATATACCCTCTGATACACCTTTTTCTAAAGAAAACAAATCCAGTTTTCCTAACCTTTCCTTAAAACTAAAATTTTCCATCCCCCTTATTAATTTTGTAGCTTGTTTTGCACTTTTTCTAGTTCTACAAAATCCTTTTTTTAAAACTAGTTCCAAAAATAGCACCACATGTTCAAGATGGGGTCTTACCATTTACTCTTTTTTAGAACAATGATTATGCTATGGTTCTGTATATGTTAGTAAATTATTACAGTTACATTATTGCAGTGTGCAGCTTTCAGAGACCTAACAATGCAAACAAACAAAACTTTAGATGGACCTTACCTCGGAGAAGTCCTTGCAAAGTTCCGGTATAGCTTGCTTGTTCTTTTGAGTTAGCACGCTTACTTGGGAAAATGGGAAAATGACAAGAGCTAAAACTCAAACATTGAAGTTTGTAGCAAAAAGTGAACTTTTTGGCATCTCAGTGATTCAAATTTTTTAGCAGGTGATGTGGTGATAAATGCTTACATACTCTAGCTTCACAATCAAACAAATGTATGTTCTTTATAAACAGTTAAAATGATGTGATGTGCCAAGGACAAGTATTATATATCATTTTTTAAAAACAAACTAAATTCTCAGTGTATGGATTTTGTGTTCATTGTATACATACATTTTTATAAAGCAGTGTGCAGTTTTCAGGGACTCAGCAACGAAAACAAACCAAACAACCAAAACATAAGATGGAACTTATCTTCGAGAAGTCTTTGTAAAGTCTCACTGTACAATGGATCTTTCATTGTCAATTACGTTTTATAATACCGGAAATAAATTGAAAGCTTAAACCTCAGATGACTATTTCAAAAACATAAAATGATATTGTAAATGTCAAGGGTATAGTAAATGGAGATTAAGAAGTTAAGAGTATGGAGAAATGTCTTTCCAAAACACTTACAATGGAGAAAATAACATCTCAACACCCATTAATGGTAAGATAAGAGACATCCAGAAAGAAGCTCAATTGAGAAAAATATTAGTTGAACATATACAAAAAAGATTAACAATGGCAATAATGACAGCCAGAGTGGGAACACAGCCTCAACTGTTCTCTTGCTCACAATTTTACAGTTTTGTATCTGACGAGACAGTCCAATAAGACTATATTGGAGACACAGAGTACCATCTACCTGTACGTTTTGTTTTTTGTTTTTCAGTCAGAATCTTGATAATGTTAATTCATTTTAGGAAATACTGACATTAAGAGTGCTGCTTAAATGTTGCAGCATTAAAATACAGTCATACAGTCAAGTTATTAAAGCATAAAAAAAATGTGCTGAGTATACTGCAGTAATAATCAAGAGTAAAAAGTGTGCTCCATCACGCTAGGTAGGTTTAGGTTAGTTAGGCTTAAAATGGATTATTGTTAGTGTAACTTTATAGAACAGTGTGATTCAGTATTAGCAACTTATAATATACTATAGGTTTACAGTGCAGTACAATGTACATAACATACACTGAAACATAAGAAAATAGTGATAGAGGTTAAAATGGAAAGCAACCTGAGAAAAGCCCCTTAGAGAAGCCACCAAGAAAGAAGATAAAGAACTAAGCTCTAGTGATCAATAGCTCACACTATGTGCTATTTAAATTATACCTGTCATAGGGCTATAATAGCTCCAAACGTTCAAAAATGTATGATTTATTACTATGATAAATCATATATTTAGTGCCTTCGGAGCTGATAACTGCTAAAGCGAATCTGTCATGACAGGTCCGCTTTTAAATGTAACAGATAAACATAGCTAAAAGTATTCTGCCTAATGATACACATTTATTCCTGATTTTTTTTCTGTAAAATAAGCAACCATTACTTGTGTATCTGTCAGAGACTTGCTTTATATATTTTTTGCCATTTTCACAAGAAAATCTGCTTTTTGAAATAAATTAAATTAGAATACATATGTAACATGTAACTAAGAATTGCATTATTAAGTCCACACGGTGGTTAAAGTAATTATTTAGCTTTAGTAATTATACTGTGCTGTAAAATACTAATCCCCTGATAGCCCTAGTCCAAAAATCACCCAGATCAGGTGGTTCAGAAATTCTACGGAAGTCCTATTTGGACCGGCCAAAACAGTTCCAGAGAATCAGGGCTTGCGGCCGGTCTAGTTCGGTAGTTTGAAAATGAACAAAGTCAACAGTCTTACCCTGGAGCTTGTTCCTTTCATCCAGACGAATGATCCAACCGAACAGTGCTCTTCTAACTTGTATAAAACGGAACGCAGGCGATGATGGAAGTCCAGCGGTGTTCGGGAATTTCTGTAGCCGATTTTAGTTCCAAGAGTTTCATGCCAAAACACTGCTGCCTGCATTCATGCGAACAAGATGGCCACCACCTCGTGGTTGCCTATAGGAAGTGCGGCCACCCAGACGAACAATTAGAACACTGCGGTGAAAAATGTTCCAAGTTGTTAATAGGTGTTAACAAGCTCCAGGGTGGTCTCTGTTCGTGCAGTTGTTCGGTAAACTAACCATATAATCCCAATTGCACGAACAGAGGCTTTTACACTATTTTCCACAGGGTCCATAGTCTGTGGGCAGGAGGCTGGCAAGCAGGCTTCTCCAGGAGCTCGTGGCAAACTCGGGTAAAAAGGGGAGTTTGCCTCAGTAACTGAGACTCTATCTGGCATCGGTGGGCCCCCTGATCGCTAGGGCCTGGAATGATCATATCCGCTGCAGTGCTGGTAGATCCATGCCTGATGACACTCCTTTTTTCCTTGTGAATGATGTGCAAGTGAGGAGGAGAATAAAATCAGTTGGAGATATCTGTCACTGTTAGTGATGCAGCCATACTTTCAGAATTAAAGGTGCACTATAGTCACCAAAACAGCTTACTGAAGCTGTTTTGGTTTATAGATCTTGCCCCTGCAGTCTCACTGCTTAATTCTTTGCCATTTATTTCAGAGTTAAATCACTTTGTTTTTACAGCCCTAGCCACACCTCCCTGCAAGTAGCGTGCACAGTCTTCCTCAACACTGCATGCAAAGTGAGATCTAATGTTTACACTCCCTTTATTGCAAATTCTGTTTAATGTTGAATTTCTTATTTCCTGCACTATTAATAGCTTTCTAGACCTTGCAGGTGATTAAAGTTCAATATACAGGCTAGGAGATTTAAACTTCTAAAGTAAGTTACCATCTGAGTGAAAATAAAAACATTTTTGTTTTCATGCAGGCTTTCATGAATCACAGCTAGGGGCGATGTGGCTAGGGCTGTATTAACAAAAGTTACTTAACTCCTAAATGGCAGAGAAATGAGCAATGAGTATTCAAAAACATGATCTATGCACTAAAATTGCCTCATTAAGCTCAAGGTGTTTGGTGACTATAGTATCCGTTTAATTCTTATATTTATTTTCTAGTAGCAGTATCTCTATCCAAAACATTATTTCTCATTCCTCGAGATTAGTCTTCATCACTTCTCATAGAATGATATGCCATCTGGCAAAATTTCTCATTTTTATTTATTTTTTTAAAGTGTTTCATAACTGTATGAAAAGTGTTTCATAAATGTATCCACAAGTTTACATCTCTACCACTTATTTTTATGTCATATTGTTCTAGCTGCTCATTTTCTACACAAAATAAAAATGTGTATACTTTGCTAAATTCAGTTAGATCTTTGGAAGTATATTTACACCTCGATCTTCCTTGTGTTCAAGTAATTTGGTCTCTCATGCTTCAAAAGACAGTAGGTCTGTAAATAAAATCTGCGAAAAGCATCATTCTGCTCTCTTTTATATGATATCAATAAGTAGTGATGTCGCGAACATTAAATTTTCGGTTCGCGAACGGCGGACGCGAACGTCCGCAAATGTTCGCGAACCGGCGAACCGTGTGAACCGCCATAGCCTTCAATAGGCAGGCGAATTTTAAAACCCACAATAGTGGTTGAAGGGGGGGGGAGGAGACCTACTGTCCTCCGCCCCCCAGCCCCCACCCCTGTGCGGCGGGTGGGGGCCATAATGATAATGAGGAGGGGGCTACTGTCCCCCCCCCGGCCCCCACCCCTGGGCGGCGGGTGGGGGCCATAAAGATAATGAGGGGGGGACCTACTGTCCTCCCCCTCTCCGGCCCCCACCCCTGTGCGGCGGGTGGGGGCCCTAAAATTAACAATAGGGGGGGACCTATTGTCCTCCCCCGGCCCCCATCCCTGAGCGGTGGGTGGGGGCCCTAAAATTAACAATAGGGGGGGACCTATTGTCCCCCCCCCGGCCCCCACCCCTGAGCGGTGGGTGGGGACCCTAAAATTAACAATAAGGGGGGACCTATTGTCCCCCCCCGCCCCCACCCCTGAGCGGTGGGTGGGGGCCCTAAAATTAACAATAAGGGGGGGACCTATTGTCCCCCCCGGCCCCCACCCCTGAGCGGTGGGTGGGGGCCCTAAAATTAACAATAAGGGGGGGACCTATTGTCCCCCCCCGGCCCCCACCCCTGAGCGGCGGGTGGGGGCCCTAAAATTAACAATAAGGGGGGGACCTATTGTCACATTGGATACTGTGCCTACTTGATCAGTGCCACCACTCATATCTGTTTTAACAATAGGTTAAGCTTTACATTTAAAATAAATATTTTTTTTCACTGTAATAGAAGAGCAGTTGCCTGCCTGCCAGCTTCTGTGTGAGGTTCACATTGGATACTGTGCCCACTTGCCCAGTGCCACCACTCATATCTGTTTTAACAATTGGTTAAGCTTTAGATTTAAAATAAATAATTTGTTTTCACTGTAATAGAAGAGCAGTTGCCTGCCTGCCAGCTTCTGTGTCAGGTTGGATGCCTTGTCCATTTGCACAGTCAGTGCCACCACTCATATCTGTTTTAACAATTGGTTAAACTTTAGATTTTAAATAAATAATTTGTTTTCACTGTAATAGAAGAGCAGTTGCCTGCCTGCCAGCTTCTGTGTCAGGTTGGATGCCTTGCCCATTTGCACAGTCAGTGCCACCACTCATATCTGTCTTAACAATAGCTTAAGCATTAGATTTTAAAGAAATCATTTTTTTTCACTGTAATAGAAGAGCAGTTGCCTGCCTGCCAGCTTCTGTGTCAGGTTGGATGCCTTGCCCATTTGCACAGTCAGTGCCACCACTCATATCTGTTTTAACCATTGGTTAAGCTTTAGATTTTAAATAAATAATTTGTTTTCACTGTAATAGAAGAGCAGTTGCCTGCCTGCCAGCTTCTGTGTCAGGTTGGATGCCTTGCCCATTTGCACAGTCAGTGCCACCACTCATATCTGTTTTAACAATTGGTTAAGCTTTAGATTTTAAATAAATAATTTGTTTTCATTGTAATAGAAGAGCAGTTGCCTGCCTGCCAGCTTCTGTGTGAGGTTCACATTGGATACTGTGCCTACTTGCCCAGTGCCACCACTCATATCTGTTTTAACAATAGCTTAAGCTTTAGATTTTAAAGAAATCATTTTTTTTCACTGTAATAGAAGAGCAGTTGCCTGCCTGCCAGCTTCTGTGTGAGGTTCACAGTGGATACTGTGCCCTCTTGCCCAGTGCCACCACTCATATCTGTTTTTACAATAGCTTAAGCTTTAGATTTAAAAGAAATAATTTGTTTTCACTGTAATAGAAGAGCAGTTGCCTGCCTGCCAGCTTCTGTGTCAGGTTGGATGCCTTGCCCATTTGCACAGTCAGTGCCACCACTCATATGTGTTTTAACAATTGGTTAAGCTTTAGATTTTAAATAAATAATTTGTTTTCACTGTAATAGAAGAGCAGTTGCCTGCCTGCCAGCTTCTGTGTCAGGTTGGATGCCTTGCCCATTTGCACAGTCAGTGCCACCACTCATATCTGTCTTAACAATAGCTTAAGCATTAGATTTTAAAGAAATCATTTTTTTTCGCTGTAATAGAAGAGCAGTTGCCTGCCTGCCAGCTTCTGTGTGAGGTTCACAGTGGATACTGTGCCCTCTTGCCCAGTGCCACCACTCATATCTATTTTTACAATAGCTTAAGCTTTAGATTTAAAATAAATAATTTTTTTCCACTGTAATAGAAGAGCAGTTAGTTGTCTGCAAGCGTCTGGGTGTCAGGCCTACTTCAGCGTGTGCTCTGTAGACCTGTTCCAGCGTGCTTTGACAGTTGCTAATCATATTTGGTGTCTCTTTAGCGTGCTTTTAAAACCAAAATTTATTTTTCACTGTTATAGATTGAATAGCAGTTACTTGTCTTCAAGCGGGTGTGTCAGTCCTTCCTTCAGCGTGTGCTCTGCAGAACTGTTCCAGTGCACATTGCCAATCATATCTGGTGTCTCTATAGCGTGCTTTTAAAACCAAAATTTATTTTTCACTGTTATAGATTGAATAGCAGTCTTCAAGCGGTGATGCGCAACCATTATTGCTAGAGGATGTAGATAACAGGGATATGTCTCAGGCAGGCAGCATTAAACACATGGAGGTACGGTGTGATGATGATGATGTTGTACCCGCTGCTGCTTCCTTTTGTGAGTTGTCAGATACAAGCGAAGCGGTTGATGATGACGATGCGTCCATGGATGTCACGTGGGTGCACGCTCGGCAAGAAGAAGAACAGGGCGAAAGTTCAGATGGGGAGACAGAGAGGAAAAGGAGACGAGTTGGAAGCAGGGGGGGTCGTCGCAAGGAGCTAGTGGCACAGTCAGACAGCATGCATTGGCACCGGGTCAGCCCGACAGCACGCCAATCAATGCATGCTGTGTCCACCACCAGAATTCCGTCATTGCAGAGCTCAGCAGTGTGGCATTTTTTTTGTGTGTCTGCCTCGGACAACAGCGATGCCATTTGCAACCTGTGCCAAAGGAAACTGAGTCGTGGGAGGTCCAACACCCACCTAGGTACAACTGCTTTGCGTAGGCACATGATCTCACATCACAAACGCCTATGGGATCAACACATGAGTACAAGCAGCACGCCTACTCTAAGTCGCCATCCTCCTCCTGGTCTAGCATCTTCAGCCACGTCAACCACTGCTGTCCTTCTTGCCCCCTCTCAACCATCCGCCACTCCGTCTCCCGCCTTGAGCAGTTCCCGCTCATCTGCCCACAGTCATGTGTCTGTCAAGGACATGTTTGAGCGTAAGCAGCCAATGTCACCAAGTCACCCCCTTGCCCAGCGTCTGACAGCTGGCTTGTCCGAACTATTAGCCCGCCAGCTTTTACCATACAATCTGGTTGAGTCTGAGGCGTTCAAAAAATTTGTAGCTATTGGGACACCGCAGTGGAAGGTACCCGGCCGGAATTTCTTTTCACAAAAGGCAATCCCCAACTTGTACTCGATTGTGCAAAAGGAAGTCATGGCATGTCTGGCACACAGTGTTGGGGCAAGGGTCCATCTGACCACTGATACCTGGTCTGCAAAGCATGGTCAGGGCAGGTATATCACCTACACTGCGCATTGGGTAAACCTGCTGACGGCTGACAAGCAAGGAATGCGTGGCATTGCAGAGGAGTTGGTGACACCGCCACGAATTGCAGCAGTCCTGCTGCCACCTCCTCTACTCCTCCTACTCCATCCTCTTCCATAACCCTCTCGGCTGAGTCCTCTTGTGCTGCTGCGTCTTGCTCCACATCAACAGCACCCCCCCAGCTCCCCAGGTACTATTCCACATTCCGGATACGGCAGTGTCACGCCGTCTTGGGTTTGACTTGCTTGAAAGCAGAGAGTCACACCGGACAAGCACTCCTGTCCACCCTGAACGCACAGGTGGAAAAGACTCCGCAGCAACTGGATATCGGCAAAGTGGTGTGTGACAACGGAAAAAATTTGATAGCGGCATTGAAGTTGGGCAAGTTGACACATGTGCCGTGCATGGCACGTGTGTAATCTGATCGTACAACGCTTTGTGCATAAGTACACAGGCTTACAGGACGTCCTGAAGCAGGCCAGGAAGGTGTGTGACCATTTCAGGCGTTCCTACACGGCCATGGCTCACTTTGCCGATATCCAGCGGCGAAACAACATGCCAGTGAGGCGCTTGATTTGCGACAGCCCTACACGTTGGAATTCAACACTCCTAATGTTCGACCGCCTGCTCCAACAAGAAAAAGCTGTTAATGAATATTTGTATGACCGGGGTGCTAGGACAGCCTCTGGGGAGCTTGGAATTTTTTTGCCACGTTACTGGACGCTCATGCGCAATGCCTGTAGGCTCATGCGTCCTTTTTTTTTTTTTTCAACGTATATTAAAATTTTTCGTATACAAATGTAAAAACATATCCCATGCTTTACCCATTTTACAGTACAACTGTACACATGCAACAGAAAAGAAATCACTGAAATTCAACAACACAAAGCTTACATGGGCTTTGAGGTGTTTGCCAAAATGCATGTATTTGTAGCCCAGATATAACAGTGGCTATAATTAACCTATGTAAACTTGTCACATCTGGCACACTTATACATTACTAAACACAGAATAGTAGTGAACTAAAAAACAAATTAAAAAATTCTGGTATTTGAAGAATATATTCAAATCATTCGTTTTTTGCCTACATTTTGTCATTCAGTTTTCAATTCAGTACAAACAGATGTTCAGTGAATAAACAGCTTAATATGGGGTTGTTGCTTGCTAAAAACAGACAGTTATGCTTTCTTCAGAAAACAATTATTGAACATTTGAAACTCCCATAGAAAGTATGGCTTTCAACTTACTGAGACAAATTAAAATTTCAGCTTTGATGTTCAGCACATTACATGTATTTTTTTCAATATTTCGCTAAAACATAACAGTTAAAAAAAAACAAAAAACGTAAATATAACAAAACTACAACATTTATGCAAAAGGTTGAGGTCATGCAGTAAAATGTTGATCAGATAAGAAGTTAGGTGGTATTATTTGTGAAAGCGGGTAAGAGAAGAGATTGGCTGGGTCAATGGACAATGGATTTACTGCATGAGTAGGGGGCAACATACCATGCCAGCCAGGGTAGGCTGCTTCTGGATACAATGGAAAAGATGGATATGGGAAACCTGCTGGAACAGTATTTGGCACATGGAGAGGTGGCATAATATTAGCACCCTGACTCTCTCCTATAATTACAGAGAATTCTCCTGGGAACTGAAGGCCATTGCTCAAATTTTGGAGCATATTCATGATCTCAGGCATGCCAACTTCCTCTCCTGTATCCTCAGAATTCTGATTCCACTGCTCAAAATTTGGGAAACCTGGAGGAGGGAGCCCTTGCTCAGCCATTTGTCTCTCCTCTCGTTCAACATCTGCTAATATGTCAGAGAAAATATCATCTGGGATATCCAAACCTTCTTTATGTTTCTTGGAAGATTTTTTGGGATAAGCTGTCCAGGAAGGATGGCTTGGAAGAAGCAAGATCAGAAGCAGAAAAGGATGGTTGTCTTCCAAACCTGGACCTCCCAAAGGACGCAATCTTTGAGGGATGGGTTGGCCGGCAGGTAGAGGCACTAGGAACGCCTCCATGCCATGACTTCTGATGATTGCATATCTCAGCTTCCGATTAAGATAAGAATACAGCCGAGCATATGAAACTGCATCACTTGACGTTCTTTGATTCAGTCGGATCACACACATGTCCTTGGTGCACTCTGGCCAGATACGATCCACATATTCCCAAACAGACTCTTGCAAAATGCATCCTTCGGATGTTAACACTTTTGGTAAATCCTGGCAAAGATGAGTGCTATAACCAGACTCTGGCGTGGCTGTAACTTTAAACTGCTTTATAGAGAACATGTGAAGGAATCCCCTCCACACACTTGAGTCTGCTGGATCTGTGAGTCTAGTATCTGGATCATACAATTTCTTGTTCTTCTTTTCAATGCATGAAGAATGTTGATTGCCATTAGTTATATGGTGTTTCCATATTTTCTCTGGTTTCTTGGTAATTACCCATTGGCTTAAGTCAGCATCACCTGGGGGGTTTATCAGCCCTTTGCATATAAGGCAGTCCTGATCTAAAAGGTGGCTCTTGTGTTGGGATGTTGTGTCCCTTTTCTCTGAGATGCAATCCTGCTGAGAATCCTGAGGCTGCCACACAGAATCAGACAGATCCTCTAGGGTCAAGTTCTGATCGGGCACGGTATCAATTTCAATTAACCCCTTGTGTGTCAGCTTTGTCATCTGAATCTGGTATGGCTGTCTTTCCTCTTTCTCGATTAGTTCCAGTGCATGTTTTCTCTTTTGAATTCTCCAGTTGGCCAGCTCCTGTGCAGCCATTTACGTTGCACTCATTAGAACCAAACACTGTGGGGTGATTTCACCAAGGACCACACGACGGAACAGGATCTGATTGTTAGGGTCCTTCAAATTGAAAAGGAGGATCCGGTATTTATTCTTATATCTGCTGTCAGTACACAGGAAAAGTTTAAATATTTCTTGTTCTACGTTCTCTGCAACTCCACGCACCGACTCATCCAATACGTGAAGATCTGGGGTTTCTCTGACTCTCCTCAGTAGTGTATCAAACAGAGTCTGCACTGTGGTAACACGGACATCTTCAGGACATAACTCAACTATTTGCAGATAGGCAGTCTGCAGCTTCTCTTTTTCACCTGTTCTCTTCTTTCTCTTATGCGTATTCTTGTCTATATGCAGGTGGTCTCTTGCCTTTCTTTTAACCAATTCGTTCCTTCCATATGGTTTCAAAAGATCTCTGGCATCATTACTTTCAACGCAAATAACGTCATCATAGTTAGTCTCCTCATTATTCACCGGGAAGAGAGTGTTTGCACTGACTACCCACAGCATGCTCTTGCCATTGCCTACTCCACCTTCAACGACAGGGTGCAAGTCCCAAGGAGAAGGATCATTCACTTTATTATCTGTCTTTATTTCACAAGTAGTGCCTGGAACATCCTCATGGGTCACTAGATGTAAATCTGGACTAATGTCAACCCCAGGGTCTGGAAAATCATCAATTTGAAATTTTTCGAATAATCCCAGTGGGCTGCCACATTCTTCCTCCTCTGATGGTATTAAAGTTTGCAGAGATTCACTATGGGGTGGTGTCAAGCATTTTGGAGAACAATTAAGCATCTCCATCCCAATACGTTTCAGATGTCCTATCAGCTCTTCCACCCTATGCGATACTATGGGCAGGCTACCCGTGACGTCATTACTCACGGCCCTATTTCACGCGGAGGACGGCGCCCTTTCAAAACGACACCACGTGCTCCCTGTCCCCAGTCCACATCCCGCCTCAAGTGCTCATGCGTCCTTTTGAGGAGGTGACAAACCTAGTCAGTCGCAACGAAGGCACCATCAGCGACATCATACCATTTGTTTTCTTCCTGGAGCGTGCCCTGCGAAGAGTGCTGGATCAGGCTGTAGATGAGCGTGAAGAGGAAGAGGAAGAGTTGTGGTCACCATCACCACCAGAAACAGCCTTATCAGCATCGCTTGCTGGACCTGCGGCAACGCTGGAAGAGGATTGTGAGGAAGAGGAGTCAGAGGAGGAATGTAGCTTTGAGGAGGAGGAGGAGGAGGAGCAAGACCAAACACAACAGGCATCCCAGGGTGCTCGTTGTCACCTATCTGGTACCCGTGGTGTTGTACGTGGCTGGGGGGAAGAACATACCTTCAATGACATCAGTGAGGAGGAGGAACGGGAAATGAGTAGCTCGGCATCCAACCTTGTGCAAATGGGGTCTTTCATGCTGTTATGCCTGTTGAGGGACCCTCGTATAAAAAGGCTGAAGGAGAACGACCTGTACTGGGTGTCCACGCTACTAGACCCCCGGTATAAGCAGAAAGTGGCGGAAATGTTACTGAATTACAACAAGTCGGAAAGGATGCAGCATTTGCAAAATAAATTAAAAAGTATGCTTTACACAGCGTATAAGGGTGATGTCACAGCACAACGGGAATCTAACAGGGGGAGAGGTGGAAGTCATCCTCCTCCTCCTCCTCCCACGACCACGCCGGCAAGGACAGGACGCTTTAAAGACGTGTTGTTGATGGAGGACATGCGGACCTTTTTAAGTCCTATGCATCGCCACAGCCCTTCGGGATCCACCCTCAGAGAGCGACTCGACCGACAGGTAGCAGACTACCTCGCCTAAACTGCAGATATCGACACTCTGAGGAGCGATGAACCCCTTGACTACTGGGTGTGCAGGCTTGACCTGTGGCCTGAGCTATCCCAATTTGCGATAGAACTTCTGGCCTGCCCCGCTTCAAGTGTCCTGTCAGAAAGGACCTTCAGTGCAGCAGGAGGTATTGTCACTGAGAAGAGAAGTCGCCTAGGTCAAAAAAGTCTAGATTACCTCACCTTTATTAAGATGAATGAGGGATGGATCCCGAAGGGACTGACACTGGGCGATACATTCGCTTAAAAAAGGCCTGATGAGATGAGCTGCCTTGGGCTAAAAATGGTCCACACGCTGCTGTATTTTAGCTCTGAATGACGTTTGACTTGCGTGACTTATCCGCCACCAACTAGGGTTCAAGCCGCCATGTTTTAGGGCACTTTCTGCCTGTGAAACAAACATCAATTTTTCTGGCCGCTGCTACAGCAGCGGCTGCAACAATACCAAATTTTTCAGGCATGTGTACATGCCTAATTTTTAGGCCCACTGGTGCAGCACTGTGGCTTCAAAAACCAAACCAAAAAAAAATCCTCCAAGATGGCACCAATATACCAGTGGTCTAAGCATCTTCCCACCTTGGCCTAAAAAGGGGAGGTGATTCAACAATTAAAAATCTCTGCTATTTACACGTCCACTGATAGTAGACGCGGAAGGTATTAAACTGATATGAACAATACTCCACTCCTATCAGTAGGTCCGTCCCATTGTGATTTATGCCCCCCACCCACCGCGCAGGGATGGGGGCCGGGGGGGAGGAAAGTAGGCCCCCCATTGTGATTTATGGCCCCCACCCACCGCGCAGGGGTGGGGGCCGAGGGGGGAGGACAGTAGGCCCCCCCATTGTGATTTATGGCCCCCACCCACCGCGCAGGGGTTGGGGAGGACAGTAGCTCCCCCCAGTGTGTATCATGGGCTTTGAGGACAGCTGTCAATCCATACCTGCCAAGTGACCCTATGTAGGGGTAACAGTCCCTATTCTGCTCTGTGTCAGTGTGTATCATGGTCTCTGTGGACGGGGAACAGTCTCTATTCTGCTCTGTGTCAGTGTGTATCATGGACTCTGTGGACAGGGAACAGTCTCTATTCTGCTCTGTGTCAGTGTGTATCAGGGGTTTTGAGGACAGGTGTCAATCCATATCTGCCAAGTGACCCTATGTAGGGGAACAGTCCCTATTCTGCTCTGTGTCAGTGTGTATCATGGTCTCTGTGGACAGGGAACAGTCTCTATTCTGCTCTGTGTCAGTGTGTATCAGGGGTTTTGAGGACAGGTGTCAATCCATATCTGCCAAGTGACCCTATGTAGGGGTAAAAGTCCCTATTCTGCTCTGTGTCAATCATGGTCTCTGTGGACGGGGAACAGTCTCTATTCTGCTCTGTGTCAGTGTGTATCATGGACTCTGTGGACAGGGAACAGTCTCTATTCTGCTCTGTGTGAGTGTGTATCATGGGTTTTGAGGACAGGTGTCAATCCATATCTGTCAAGTGACCCTATGTAGGGGGAACAGTCCCTATTCTGCTCTGTGTCAGTGTGTATCAGGGGTTTTGAGGACAGGTGTCAATCCATATCTGCCAAGTGACCCTATGTAGGGGGAACAGTCTCTATTCTGCTATGTGTCAGTGTGTATCAGGGATCATTAGGATAGGTGTCAATCCATATCTGCCAAGTGGCCCTATGTAGGGGGAACAGTCACTATTCTGCTCTGTGTCAGTGTGTATCAGGGATTTGACTATCTTTATTCAGATTGAAAAATTACAATTCCAGGAAAAATTTAACAAACATTTACAAGAACATGTTATGCACATCATAGAAACAACGTAAACCTCTTTAAAGCCGCAAACTTAAGACAAAAAATACGTACACACAATGTGTTAGGGTTTGAAAGAATATTCTGAATCCTTACACGTTTACTTTATCGTTTGTTTGATTTTTGTGAACCATATATAAACTACAAGCAGCGTGAAAACTATAAAAACTCAAGTGGCCATGCTGATCAAATTAAATAGTATGCTTTACACAGCGTATAAGGGTGATGTCACAGCACAACGGGAATCTAACAGGGGAAGAGGTGAAAGTCATCCTCCCCCTCCCACGACCCCGCCATATCTGCCAAGTGACCCTATGTAGGGGTAACAGTCTCTATTCTGCTCTGTGTCAGTGTGTATCATGGTCTCTGAGGACGGGGAACAGTCTCTATTCTGCTCTGTGTCAGTGTGTATCAGGGCAGGGCTTTGTGGACAGGAGTCAATGTTAGGTGATTTCTGCCCTTTATGGATTAAAAGCAGACTCTGCATCAACTGTGCAATTTTCCATGGGAGTTTTGCCATGGATCCCCCTCCGGCATGCCACAGTCCAGGTGTTAGTCCCCTTGAAACAACTTTTCCATCACTTTTGTGGCCAGAAAGAGTCCCTGTTGGTTTTAAAATTCGCCTGCCCATTGAAGTCAATGGCGGTTCGCGCGGTTCGCCGGTTCGCAAACATTTGCGGAAGTTCGCGTTCGCCGTTCGCGAACCGAAAATTTCGGGTTCGCGACAACACTAGCAGGGAGCAGTACCTGGCAGACATCAAGTAAGCGCTCAAACCATTACAAAATTATTTGACTACTTGTATTGGCACAGCTAGGGCAATTCGGGCACTAAAACCATGACAGCACACTGTAATGGTTATGGTGTTTAACGTTGACCCTTAATAGTTTCAATTTGTATAAGTCAATATATTCAATTAGCTATTTTATGGAAAGTTTGATTCTGACCTCTTTTCACCTGTCGTTATGCATTATCCTCATAAGCCATTCTTGTTTTCCTATTTTAACTTTTGACATGTGTTGGTAGCCATAAGCCATTATCTCAGTCTTTGTGAATCCGGTCTAGCTCAGTATTGATTAAACCTTTAGACAGACAAACCTCTGGACACAGCTTTCACAGCAAGAAAACAATAATAAAGGGAAAAAATAAATTATATTTTCCATCGAGAAACATTTGGCATTTTGCCATGCATTACATTTGACTTGTGTAAATGAACACAAACTTTTTTTGTATTTTTATTTTCGTTTCATTTTATTTTATATTTGATCATAACATTCAATTGATTTTTACATATTTCAGTATAAAGCTTTGTGAGGTGCCAATTTTCCAAGTGCCCTTATTGCCCTTATACACAATGCTTATCCAAACCTTTTAATTTTTACATCAACCTGGGTTTTGCATTTGATTTCAAGAACAATCTAAGAGCAAATGTTTTAGCATATTCTAGGTAAAGCAACATATAACAACAAATGAATACTTTCTCTAGAGTGTTTTGAACATAGCTCAGCAAAAATGTGCTTCGCTTTTGAAAAGAGAATTTTAGTTTTGTGACTTGTATATATGATCCATTTGCTGGCTTACTTGTATCTACCTAGTGCACTTTGTTCCATGTCGTCTTCCATTAGCAAAGGTACTTCTGATGTCCATTGAGAGAGAAAAAAAGTATCTTCATGTTATAAAATCCTTGTAGTGGCACAACAAAGCCTGTGTTATAGGGGCTTTTCGCTTTGTTCTTTTGTACATCATAGCATTATATTGCCAGGCTGCATCTCTAACAGGGTGAAAGGTTTCAAAATATCCCAGCTGGGATTTCTCTCCATTTGTAGTGAGATTTAGGATAATGGAGTGCTTGAAAGAGCTAGGAGCCACCAGTGTCTCGTCATAATGTAAGCCTAGACTTGGCTATATTGGACACACACATGTCAAAGACAATAACTTTCATAAAACAACCCTTCCATTTTATTTATTTATTTAACTATTTATTTATTTTAAAAAGTATGAAACTTTGTCCTGCAGATATTTCGGTTTTGGTATTATTTAGGTCGATAGCTGATAGGTATGTGGATGCTGGTATGTGCTTGTCTTCTAGTTGTGAGCATTGGTAAAACTGGATGCATGATCACTTAAAGTGGCTTTGTCAGCTCAAACCTACCTTTCTTCTAATATCCTTACAATCATTTTCTCTTCCTCTTTCTGACTCTCTATTCTTCGTTTCTGATCTATTTCTCTGTCAACTTTAGCTTATGTATTTTTGCCTATGCTTGATAATCTTGATAAAGGCAAACTCCAATTCCTTTGTCAAGATAGTGGAGCTTTCCTTATGCTCTATTCTTTGTCAAGGTTGTCAAACCTAGGAAAAATGCATAAGTTAAATTTGTTTTATGTTTTAAAGCAAAATACATCAGAAATAAGGGAAAGAAGAACATATTCTGAAAAAGGAAGAAAGAGGAAGCAATAGGAGAAATGCCAGTTGGAGGTGAGCCACTTTAAACTATTTGTTAAAAACAGATTAAAATGCATATTCTCAGAGTGTGTGATTCATATAGGGAATCCTGTACTAGAGTGAGGTTTTACTCTGATCTTAATTTTGGTGGTCATATGAATGCTGCTGCTAGATTGATTTTCCTCTCTAGTCGTTTCTCTCACACCTCACCCCTCTGCCAGTCCTTACATTGGCTTCCTGTATGCTATAGGAGTCAATTCAAGGTACTAACTCACACCTATAAAGCACTGAACAACTCTAGCCCCTCTTATATCTCCTCACAGATCCATAGGTATGTCCCTTCTCGGTCTCTCCGTTCTGCCCGTGACCACCTCCTGTCCGTTGTCCGCACTCGTACGGCCAACTCGCGCTTGCAGGACTTCTCGCGGGCGGCTCCCTTCCTATGGAATAGCCTGCCTACCGCCATCAGACTCTCCCCTAGTCTTGCATCTTTTAAGAAGTGCCTTAAAACCCATCTCTTTAGGAAAGCTTATGGCCTCCAAGACTAACCCTTACCTCACATACCTGTCTCTTGCCCTCTCCAAAAGGGCAGCCCACCTTATTTGATTGTAAATTCCTGTCCTAATGTGTTTTACACCCCACCTCCTATAGAATGTAAGCTCGTTTGAGCAGGGTCCTCTTCAACCTATTGTTCCTGTAAGTTTATTTGTAACTGTCCTATTTATAGTTAAATCCCCCTCTCATAATATTGTAAAGCGCTACGGAATCTGTTGGCGCTATATAAATGGCAATAATAAATAAATAAAATATTGTCTAGGGTGTCACTCAATGGATAGTAAGCCCACTCACTCCAATGGCTTGCTCCATATTAATCGTCTAGGTGACTTTAAGTCCTGGATGGACCACGAATGGCTGCATTGACTTTCTTTCAACATGCATAATAGCAGACAGGTACTCCTAATTTAAGTCTAATATGATTGGCAGGCACTAATAGGATGGACTAGGCTAGGAGGAAAGAAAGTATAAATCAAGAAGAAAAAGGACAATTTTCAAAGGATTAAAGCTAACAGATTATTGGGAGTGCTCCAGACTTAACATAAACTATGACATTTTATGGATAGAATTGTAATGTTACTTATTTTAATGTGTTGTAATGTTGTAGTGATAAACAACTAATCCCCCAAAATGTATAATGATGACAAATCACAAATATTGTGGGTATTGTAATTGCCCTGGTATTAAACATTTTGTCTGCTGAGTAAACACAACATACATCTGCATGGGGTAAAGTTGGAAGTCTTATGCAAGTACACAGCAAATGTTATTGTTATTTATTATTAAAATAAATTAAGTAATTAAAATTGACACTAGTCATGCATGTTGGCCTACAAGACTATTTTCAGGGCAGAATGTCCCAGGGTTCCCACTAGGGAACTTTCCTATTTCAGCCTTTCTTATCCTCCTCTAAGCTAAGTTCTCTTCTCTTAAATTTTCATTGTTCTCTGTTTATTTAAACGTACAATCTGCTCAGGTGATTTTAGGCCACAATGTCCCTGTTTGTCTCCCCAATCTCTCTCATCCTCATTCTCTTCCTTTAAAGTCTCTGTCCACCTCACCTTCCTCTCTCCTACTCTACACTGTGTCCTTCTAAGTCCCCACCATCACCCATTCAAATGAACAAATTGGAGAAGTAGGAATACCATCCTCTATGGGGAATAGATATTTGCAGAGTAACCCTGACAAATCTAATAATTCATCTCAATAAGTCAAAACAGAACAGTTACAGTTTGGAGGAAATGGAAGTCTTATAGAAATGTAACTCGAACATACAATGGAGTACATTTAGAAGTACATGGAGTATTGGCTTCTCCACCAACCTTAAATGCCACTGGCCATTTGACCTCTCTTTCGTATGGAGCAGAAATGTTTTCTTTAGCTACTCAATTGCTGCAGCTATTTGATAAATGCCTTAGTAATAGTTCCCATTTGCTGTATTTTTCAATATTTCTTAGGCAATCATTTCAACAGCAAATTGGCTCGCATGAATATAGACTGACAAGGAGTCAGTTGGTTTGTTTCCATGGATGCAAGAAGAAATCAACACTGATTGCTGAACAGAAACAATATGGTAGAGTAGAGCATTGTGTAAAGGAAGCAACTTCAGTGGGGCGTTATCTCAAAACAAAACTAAATAGCTTCTCAGACATGCTGAACAATATGGTATTTAAGACCACGTTAAAATTATAGTTTTCTTGCCAACGTTACGATGCTTATTTGTGTATTTAAGGGAAAATATTTGCAGATGGTGAAAATAGTTTTGTTGACAAGAGCTGATCTTGTAATGAGGAAATTTAGAAAAGTAAAATAGATCGTACAGGTTGTCAAGTCTTTGTGTCTCAAATGCACAGATTCAACGCTTGAGTGCCAGGCTGGTCTCATAATAGTGATATTTACAAAAGTAAAATAGAACTCGGAGATTGTCAGCTCTTTATGTGGGAAGGAGACATTGTCAGCAATAAGTGGAAATCCTTTCAATAACATACAAGAAGTACAAGGAGAGACTGGTAACCTCACAGGTTACAATGCACAACCAATATTACGACTAGCCTAGCTCGTAGCAGCCTAAGTGCCATGTGATGCTTTGAAAAAAAAAACTTTTTTCTCTCAATCTGCTGACATTCTGAGGGTTAATATACCAAATAAGTACAGCTGCTTGAACTAATTCTTCTTGCAGTTGAATAGTAGATGGTCATGAGCAGCTACCTCTGTTCTTTGTTCTAAAATTAAGAAAATAAAGTTAAGATAGATAATATATCTATGCCTAATATGTATGTGTATATTATAGTTCATGTTTAGCATAAAACATGTAAGGAAACCTGCATGCTCTGCTCACATTCTCAACATCTACCAGGATTTTACAGATAGCATATTTTATATAATATCATAACAATTATACAAAGAGGTCATGTGCTTATTTCAAAGGTCATACCAACTAAATATCCAATGTAAGTGTAGATACAAGTATTACAGACACTCCTTACATGGCTCAGCTATATTTTAAAGTTATTTCTTGGTGCTGTGTGTCTGTCAATGACCATGAGTTGATAAATAAATATCCATCAGTGACTGTGTCATTTGTAAGTATTTATGTATGTAATTTCATGTAAAATGTCTTATTTCCACTTATTTAAAGGAACACTCCAGGGACATAATAACTACAACTGGTTGTGGCCCAGGAGTGTCTATTTGCTAATGGTTTGACAACTTACCTGGGGTCCATTGGGCACCAGTGACCTCCTTCATTGAGAGCTGGAAACTTTATGCTCTCGGCTAGCTTAGCGATGCAGGGCTCAGCTTATTATCAGCTGATCAGCAATGCAGGGTCTATCTCTGGAGGGATAACGGAACCTCCTTGCAGGAGCTCCCATGTCTCAATAGAGGAGGTGGGTGGACTTCAGGTAAACTGCCAAACCATTACCAAATGGTTTGGCTACTTACACTTGTGGGAGGCCAGGACACTCCTGGCACCATAACCACTACATCATACTGTTCCTTTAAAATTCCCCGCATAACTACTTTGTTAGCTCTGTTTGTTAGCGTTGCGATCATCCATCTATAGCTTTACCTTTAGAAGTACCTTTCTTTGTGTTTCCCTGTGTAATTAATTTGTTCTGTTCCCTTTATATTTTCTAATTAACACCTTCCAGTAGAATGAGCTATCTCTATGCATGGCAAGCTAAAGATCTCTGAGCTATTATTAAAGGGAAACTCCAGTGCCAGGAAAACAATCCGTTTTCCTGGCACTGGAGGGTCCCTCTCCCTCCCACCCCCCAATCCCCAGTTACTGAAGGGGTAACTTCCTGTGCTTCCGTCGGCCGGTGGGCGGGACTGATCCCGCCCACCGGCCGTGGAGACCTAATGCGCATGCGCGGCAATGCCGCGCATGCGCATTAGTGCTCCCCATAGGAAAGCATTGAAAACGAATTTCAATGCTTTCCTATGGGGATTTGAGCGACGCTGGAGGTCCTCACACAGCGTGAGGACGTCCAACGACGCTCTAGCACAGGTTTCCTGTGCTATGAAGCAGGAAGTTCCCTCTAGTGGCTGTCTAGACAGCCACTAGAGGTGGAGTTAACCCTGCAAGGTAATTATTACAGTTTATAAAAAACTGCAATAATTACACTTGCAGGGTTAGGAGTAGTGGGATTTGGCACCCAGACCACTCCAATGAGCAGAAGTGGTCTGGGTGCCTGGAGTGTCCCTTTAATGATGAAAACACAAATGTATTTGCAGTCTATGCTATATTCTAGAATTGATGTTAAGTAACCTGTTTGAAACAATAAGACCATATATTTCTTACAGGTAGCCTTACAAACTTATATTTACTATATTTTAAATATAGTTAAAATTGCAAGACATGTATATCTATTTCTAGCCCCCATGTCAGTCTATTGTTTATTGTTATCACCAGGAATTGTATGAGTTGAAAATATAGGTAATTTATGTTTTAGCCATCAACTCTAATTCATATCTATGGGTTAATTCAATAATTACTGAATTGAAGTGAGCTGATATTTGAATTATATTATTTAGGGTAAAATAACCACGCTGTGACTCATAGAGCATTTTTCCAAATCTTAACATTTTAACATCATTTCCTAATTTGGTTTTCAAATTATAATTGTTTTGCATACATTTTGCTACTCAGTTTTCGATTCACTATTTTTAAGTTTGTGTTTATTGAATAAACTATAAGGGGAAGATTTATCAAGGTGATGGGTGCAAAATGTTAAATGTTCATAGACATTATGAAGTATTCCATAGTGATTGCTCCTTGTGCTTTGATAAATCACCCCCTATTTGTTTATTATATGCCTATTTTAAGCACATTGAGGCAGGGATAATGTCTACTCTTCTTTTTTAGATGAAGGTTAGCTTAAAAATCAAACTGGTATCCTTTGATGCCTAATTTTTACATTAAAATTTTACAAAACTAAGTGTTTAAAATAGCACACCCAATTACAAGAGTTGTAATGAAAATGCATTCATTAGGGCATAGCATAATTTCAATGCCAATCATAATAGTGTCTATTGTTAGAATGTATTGCACGCTACACAATAACTCTATGTCCTTATATAGAACTTGTAGTTGTGTGATTTCTAATCTATCGAATATGAACCATGAACACAGCTGTGCTTTGTAACTTTACTTACTATTGCCCAAGCCTTTTCACTTATTGTCATTAAAAACTCTAACCTTACCCATTTTTTCCTCTGAGTACTCTATTATTATGTTACGATGTTAGACTAACACTGTACTCTAATGGATTCAGTAGCTTTATAATGGCTCAGTTTTGACATTCAGTGTTTAAATATGTCAGTCTGACCACAACATATGATATTAATGCATCATTATCTCACTAAAGATCGAACATCTCTACTGTTCATTGCAGACTGAAATATATATATTTTTTTAATTATTAATTAAATAATTTGTCTCTGGGTATCAGCTGTATCACCCAGTTATATGCTTTTATATTTAAAAAGTGACTGTGGGAAGTAAAAAGCATGCTTTGGTTAAAGACAACATTGCAAGTCATCTACCATAAACAGTGCATGCTAATGCATACCGAGCTACACATCAGGTGATACACAATGATTATACATACAATTTGTTCACACTGGAAATGATATAAGTTGACAGCCATCTCTCAGAGATAGTAAACTGGCCACCAGTGACTACTGCGATCTCCTTCCTGGATGAGGTCGTGATCTTTGAGATGGTGCGAGAGAGCATGGGCCAATAAGACTCTTATGAGGAGAAGGCAAACACAGATGTTGTCGTCTCTGTAGTTATCTTCAGCTAAATCAGAGGATGCATATGTGTAAAAACAATGAACTGTCATTAAGAGCATACACAATATGCTGAAATACATTCCACTGATACGTCCAACAGACACATTACATAAGTGCAAAGATATGACCTATAAACCACTGAAATGTTAAAACAAACGTTGCTTGGTTAGAGAAATTACCAAGAAAATATTCACTCAGTTTATATTTTATTTTGTATACATTTTTGATAAAAATCCTTGAGACTTTTATCTGCATCCCAATAAATATCTATTCTTTTTCCACCACTAAAAAGAATTACAATGCTGCTGCACATTTTCATACATGACATGTCGTGTAATGATCCATTAAAGTTACATATCCACATGTTCCAGAGAGCTTTCTTGGAGTTGTTTGCTTCCCATGATTATTAGGTTTGATGTTTTTTAGTGAATTAAGCACAGTTTAGATGTTGGTATATTATATTTTGTAGATTTTTTCTTCTTCTCTGTGGAGAATCTAATAGCACTGTAGTTTCCTTCAGAGAAGCAAAAATTGTATTTCCATGATATATTTAGTTATTTTGTATATTTTTGTTATTTTTTTCAAGATAGAAATCTTACAACTATGTTATGCATACATTCGACTCTAGAGAGGCAGAGCTTATTTAATAAAACAGCAGATTATTTTTGTATTTCAGATACATTTATTAAAATTATATTGTGTTTACAATTTAAAATTGTTTGTATTGTTTTTCATTTAGATATTTAATTTGAAATGTGTGTAAACGTATGGATGGTCTTTAATAATGCACAGATAATACATGCAAAATACACATATCACTTATAAGATATCAAATTATGCCTTTAAAAAACAGCATTTGGATAGATAATAGCAATCCTGCAGTAATAAATCAGCTGTGCATTGCTTATCAAAGCCCATTCCATGTGGCCCTATGTCGGTTTGGCATGATTTGTCTAGAATTTTCATTTTGTTAAGCCTGGTACTCCCCGTAACAATGTAATGCTTCCTCTCTAATAAATTGCATGTGATGTGTTGTAGGAATCTAGTTAAATCACCAGTCATATCAATTGGGCATTATTAATTGTTCATTGTAAAAATATTGACTGTTAATGTGTTTTGCATCCATTGTCTCATTGTCAAAACATGGTTAACTAATATGCTGTGTGTAGTGGATGCATTGAATGATTACCCAATAGAGGTTATATGATTCATTACAGCATGGTACAGGTTAATTTGACCACCTTTCACTAGGACTGAGGTAAAATGTGTCTTGGGAAGCAACGGGTTAAATCTTGTTGCTATCTGACAATACCCTGCAATGGTAAAGCAAGTGAGGCATGTTTTATTTTCCCCTGTGTAAACCAAATAGCTTAGAGGTATTTATACAACCTGTACTGGTCCAAGAATGTTGCTTTATTACAAGACCTTATAAGATAAGCAACAATTTGTCTATTAAAGCTGATGACCATGATGGTATTTAAAGGGACACTATAGTCACCAATACAACTTTAGCTTATTGAAGCAGTTTTGGTGTATAGATCATGTCCCTGCAGTCTCACTGCTCAATTCTCTGCCATTTAGGAGTTAAATCATTTTGTTTATGAACCCTAGTCACACCTCCCTGCATGTGACTTGCACAGGCTTCCTAAACACTTCCTTTAAAGAGTCATCTAAAGTTTATCCTTCCTTTATTGCAAGTTCTGTTTAATTTAGATTTTCATATCCCCTGCTATGCTAATAGCTTGCTAGACCCTGCAAGAGTCTCCTGTATGTGATTAAAGTTCAATTTACAGGGAAAGAGATACAATTGTTTAAGGTAAATTACATCTGATTGGAAGTGAAACCAGTATTTTTTTCATGCAGGCTGTGTTAATATAAGCCAGGGGAAGTGTGGGAAGGGCTGCATAAACAGGAAAAAGTGATCTAACTCCTAAAAGGCAGTGAATTGAGCAGTGAAACCTGAAAAGCATGATCTATACACTAAAAATGCTTAATTAAGCTGAAGTTGTTTATGTGACTATAGTGTTCCTTTAAATTATGTAAGTAAGATGGCTCAATGAGTTAAACATTTAAAAGTAACTTTTGGGTATAGTTGTCTATAAATCCTAAATCCAGGATTGATTATTGTTATTTACCCATTCACTGCAGAGTCATGCAGACTGTAAGCTCGTTTGAGCAGGGTCCTCTTCAACCTATCGTTCCTGTAAGTTTTCTTGTCCTATTTATAGTTAAATACCCCCCTCTCATAATATTGTTAAGCACTGCGGAATCTGTTGGCGCTATATAAATGGCAATAATAATAATAATAATAATAATAATAATAATAATACCATCAATATATTGGGGTCTGGAGTTGACAAACCTGGCAGTGATAACAACAAAATTAACTTGATCGTTTATTGCCAAATTATACATCATATTCTGCATACATATCCTCAAAATGTAGAGAAACCTACAAAAAATTACTAATTGAACATACAGGTTAAATCAGTGGAGGTACCAAGACCTGAACTGAAATATTCATCATGGAAATGTGGCATACCCAATGATTAAATGATTACTCAAAAAAATAAAAAAAATAAAGTGTCATAAGAAAACACTAGTTTTGGTTAGAGTAACCATTCATATCCTGATCCCACTGGCCACAGTTTGAAATAATAAAATAAAGCTAAAACTTACTAACTCTCCAGCACTAAGGCCAAATTCTTCCTTGGAGGTGGAGTTACACCACTGACGGCAAAGGGTGTGAAACTCAGTATGTGCAGCATTTCAGAGCAAAATGCTATTCATATAAACTCCAGGCATCATGATCACTGAAATTATCATGGTGCTTGGAGTAACCCTTTAAAGCAACTGAGAAACTACCTATGCGTTTCACAAACACACACACAAAAAAAAATCAATTGTCAAACAAATTGGATTTCTTGTGTTGGTGGGTCTAAACAAATAAACTGGAGAATTGGCAAGCATGTTTGATTGTTTTGAAATTAAGAGTTCTGTCTGTGGAGCCAAACATAAAAAGATCATTGATGGAAAAAGATGATTGATTCTTATTATTTCACAAATACAATTTATAATCTAATATATATAATATAATATAATATATATATAATATATAATAAATATTTTTCCCCCACAAATAAGGCTGCTGTCATGATCTTGTTCAGGTCAGATAGGAGGCTTTGTACAGAGTTAATTAAGAGGCTTTATTGCTAGGTTTTGACATATCAGTAGGTTAACTTATAGAATGAAATAACAGGGAGAAGGGAAGTGAGAGAATTAAACGTTAAGGCAATATGCCCTATAAAGATAATAAACAGGTTTGCAAATAATAAGAAAGCTAGAGATAACAGTATAGGAAGAATAATAAGACAGGTATAAAGAACAATAAGGTTTCAGGGTAGGAAAATAACAGCCTGGAAATAAGAGTATGCAGCAATGTCCAGATAGGGGTTATGCAGGTTTGTGTAATTCAGGTAGGCGGGATAAAGCAGAGTTGTAAGTAATCCAGGTTGGTATGAAGCAGGGTTGGTATGGAGCAGGGTTGGTATGGAGCAGGGTTGTAAACAATCCAGGTAGGTGTAGAGCAGGGTTGGTAGTAAACCAGGTTGGTAGTAATGAAGGTAAGTCACAGGTTGCTTCTCAGTAGCCAGGATCTGAAGTCGTTCCAGTGTGAACATCAATTTCAATGTAAAGTGGTCTTAACATTGAAATTGGTTTGTCGGGTGTGGCCTTTTATAGCAGAACTTGATTCATGCTGTAATCGTGAGAGTCTGAGGTGACTAGTGGCTAGGGAGGCCACTAGTGGTGGAGATCTGGAACTTGATTTAAAGGAACAGAAATTAACAAACATAAAACATATTTGTCAGGATGAGATCCTGACAGCTGCACTCTTCGGTCTTCATCAAATTCAATATTCTTTATTTGGTATGCATTAAAAAGATCAACGTTTCATGGGGCTTTCCTCAGGATCAAAAAGTACGAACACTATCATAAACCCAACCCTGTACAATAAATAAATATTAGCATCTCAACAATAGTATAATTACTTTTTAGTTATTTAATTATTTAATTATTATTATTATTATTATTTAATTATTTTTTTCGCATGTACATTAAAATTATTCTCGTATCGATATGTTCTTTGTGAAAGAGGGCCTTCTAAATAACATCACAAAATCCACAATTGGTTCTATAGAAATATCGGATCATGCTCCAGTTTTCTTGAGAATTAGGATAAAAGAAGGTAATAGCCCAAGGACTAAATGGAGGCTTAATGAAAGCCTTTTGAAAGTTGATTACATCAGGGGCCAAATAGAAATAGAAATAGAGAATTTTTTTTAAATTAATTACAATGGAGAAGTTGCAACACCAATTGTATGGTGTACCCTAAAAAGTTTCATAAGAGGATTATTAATTAAGTTCGGTTCTGAATATAAAGGGAAGAAAGGTGAATCATTACAAGTCCTGAGGATTAAACTGGCGAAAAAAGAACGGTTAAAGGGACACTATAGTCACCTGAACAACTTCAGCTTAATGAGGTTGTTCAGGTGAGTGCTACAGCTACCCGGAGCCTTTTTCTTGTAAGCACTGTATTTTCTGAGAAAATGCAGTGTTTACATTAGAAGCTTGGAACACCTCTTGTTGCAGTCAATCAGACGGCCACCAGAGGGACTTCCGAGTTCAGAGGCCCTAAAAAGGCCTCTCGTCCGATGCATTCTGGGTGAATGCATCAGACGGGCTATCAGCACACAAAGCACTGTGAACGCGCTTTGTGTGCTGACAGCCTGTCAGCACTGCTGTGGGCGTGGCTTCAGCTGACAGCTGAAGCCCGAACCCACAGGGATGCTGTCCGGCCACAATAGTGGTTGAAGGGGGGGGGGGGGGGGACCTACTCTCCTCCCCCCCCCCGGCCCCCACCCCTGAGCGGTGGGTGGGGGCCCTAAAAATAAGGGGGGCACATACTGCCCCCCCGGCCCCCACCCCTGTGCGGCGGGTGGGGGCCCTAAAATAATCAATAAGGGGGGACCTATTGTCCCCCCCCGGCCCCCACCCCTGTGCGGTGGGTGGGGGCCTTAAAATAAAAAATAAGGGGGGGACATACTGCCCCCCCCGGCCCCCACCCCTGTGCGGCGGGTGGGGGCCCTAAAATTCACAATAGGGAGGGGACCTACTGCCCCCCCCCCGGCCCCCACCCCTGTGCGGCGGGTGGGGGCCCTAAAATTCACAATAAGGGGGGGGGGCTACTGTCCCCCCCCCGGCCCCCACCCCTGTGCGGCGGGTGGGGGCCCTAAAATAAAAAATAAGGGGGGGACCAACTGTCCCCCCCCCGGCCCCCACCCCTGAGCGGTGGGTGGGGGCCCTAAAATTCACAATAGGGAGGGGACCTACTGTCCCCCCCCCCCGGCCCCCACCCCTGTGCGGCGGGTGGGGGCCCTAAAATTCACAATAAGGGGGGGGGGCCTACTGTCCCCCCCCCCGGCCCCCACCCCTGAGCGGTGGGTGGGGGCCCTAAAATTCACAATAGGGAGGGGACCTACTGTCCCCCCCCCCGGCCCCCACCCCTGTGCGGCGGGTGGGGGCCCTAAAATTCACAATAAGGGGGGGGGAACCTACTGCCCCCCCCCGGCCCCCACCCCTGAGCGGTGGGTGGGGGCCCTAAAATTATCAATAGGGGGGACATATTGTCGTCCCCCCCGGCCCCCACCCCTGAGCGGTGGGTGGGGGCCCTAAATACAAAGGGGGTGGGGACCCTAGTTAACCCTCTCCCCCCCACCCCCCCTCCCCAAAAAAAAACTTATCTCCCTACCTACCCCCCTCACCCTAAAAATAATGAGGGGGGACCATTAACTAAAAACCTGTAAAAAAAGAAAAAATGAGATAAAAACAACTTACCATTCGATGTTTTCTTTCTTCTAAAATCTTCTTTCTTCAGCCCCAAAAAAGGCCAAATAAAAATCCATAATAACCGACGGAATAAAAAAAAAAAAAAAAAACCCGAGCGCAAAAAAAATAATCCATCTTCACCCATGGAGGGCTCCGCGCAGACTGAGCTCCGCAGGGCGGGGGAAGGCTTATAAAGCCTTGCCCCGCCCTGCAATTAGGCTAAGAACACTCTGATTGGTGGGTTTAAGCCAATCAGAGTGCTCTTTGTCATTTTACAAGCGTGGGAAAGTTCTTTGGAATTTTCCCACGCTTGTAAAATGACACAGAGCACTGTGATTGGATGGATTTAAAGCCATCCAATCACAGTGCTCTGTGTCATTTTACAAGCGTGGGAAAGTTCTTTGGAATTTTCCCACGCTTGTAAAATGACACAGAGCACTGTGATTGGATGGATTTCAAGCCATCCAATCACAGTGCTCTGTGTCATTTTACAAGCGTGGGAAAATTCCAAAGAACTTTCCCACGCTTGTAAAATGACACAGAGCACTGTGATTGGATGGCTTGAAATCCATCCAATCACAGTGCTCTGTGTCATTTTACAAGCGTGGGAAAATTCCAAAGAACTTTCCCACGCTTGTAAAATGACACAGAGCACTGTGATTGGATGGCTTGAAATCCATCCAATCACAGTGCTCTGTGTCATTTTACAAGCGTGGGAAAATTCCAAAGAACTTTCCCACGCTTGTAAAATGACACAGAGCACTGTGATTGGATGGCTTTAAATCCATCCAATCACAGTGCTCTGTGTCATTTTACAAGCGTGGGAAAATTCCAAAGAACTTTCCCACGCTTGTAAAATGACAAAGAGCACTCTGATTGGCTTAAACCCACCAATCAGAGTGTTCTTAGCATAATTGCAGGGCGGGGCAAGGCTTTATAAGCCTTCCCCCGCCCTGCGGAGCTCAGTCTGCGCGGAGCCCTCCATGGGTGAAGATGGATTATTTTTTTTTGCGCTCGTTTTTTTTTTTTTTTTTATTGCGTCGGTTATTATGGATTTTTATTTGGCCTTTTTTGGGGCTGAAGAAAGAAGATTTTAGAAGAAAGAAAACATCGAATGGTAAGTTGATTTTATCTCATTTTTTCTTTTTTTACAGGTTTTTAGTTAATGGTCCCCCCTCATTATTTTTAGGGTGAGGGGGGTAGGTAGGGAGATATTTTTTTGGGGGGGGGGAGGGTTAACTAGGGTCCCCCCCCCCTTTGTATTTAGGGCCCCCACCCACCGCTCAGGGGTGGGGGCCGGGGGGGACAATAGGTCCCCCCCTTATTGATAATTGTAGGGCCCCCACCCGCCGCTCAGGGGTGGGGGCCGGGGGGGGGACAGTAAGTCCCCCCCCCTAGCGGGGAGCTCGGCGCTGGAACGGAGGTAAGTTTTTAATATAAAAACACCTCGAAATTTATTTTTAATAAATGAAAGTACATATAAAAGCAAGAAGGAAGGCTGGGGGACCTGTCTTTCTTGCTTTTATATGGTGACTATAGAGTCCCTTTAAATAAAATATTAATAACTAGGGAATTAATAGAGGAAATTAACCTAAAGTTAACTATTAAGGAAAAAAATTATGAGGAGATTAATAAAAATCTATTCTTCCTTAGACAAAGATGGTACCATAATAATAACAAAATTAATAGGGATCTTTACAATAAAATTAAGAACCAACACAAAGATAAATCTATAAAAAAAACTGATGACGAAGGGAGGAAGGGTTTTAAACTTGCCTAAAGACATAGCAGAGGCTTTTGCAGAGTTTTATAGCTCGTTATATAATTTAGGAGAGGTCAAGGCAAGTAATGGTGAAATTGACGGATTTCTTAAGAAACTTAGACTTCCTAGGTTAGGTCAAGATAAATTAGAATATCTAAATGCCCCTTTTAGAGAATTGGAAATTGAAGAAGCGATAGAGAAAATCAAATAAGGCACCAGGCCCGGATGGATTCTCTGCTATTTTGTATAAAACATATATGAAAACTATTACTCCAATTCTCTTAGAGATGTACTCGTTAATATCTGGGGATGTTTCATTTCCAAAAGAGATGATGTTAGCAACAATTATATCGATTCCTAAGCTAGATAAAGATAATACAATATTTGCTAACTATAGACCAATATCACTAATTAATATTGATATTAAAATATTTTCGGGCATTTTGGCTAATCGCTTAAAAGAAGTATTAGGAGATTTGATTAATTGGGATCAGTCAGGATTTGTGAAAGGAAGAAGCACCTCTGATAATACACGGATGATTTTTAATATAATAAATAGAGTAAACGGACAACACAAGAAATCTGTTATTATTGCTCTAGATGCCGAGAAGGCATTTGACAGAGTCAGTTGGAGATTCCTGGACTCTGTCATGGGCCATTTCGGACTGGAAGGAGCATTTAGAAATAAAACCTTATCTTTATATAAAAACTCCTCGGCAAAAATTAGCAGCCCTTACTTTGATTCTGACCCCTTCGATATTAAGAATGGAACTAGACAGGGTTGTCCATTAGCCCCGCTTTTATATATTCTTACAATCGAACCTCTGGCTACAATGATAAGACAGAATAAAAAGATAAAATGAATAGAATTTCAAGAGGAATATATTAAGATATCGTTGTTTGCTGATGATGTCCTACTTACTCTTGCTGATCCCCTATTATCAATCCCACCGTCACTAGAAGAGATTTCTATATATAGTAAATTTTCTAACTATAAGGTCAATATTAACAAATCTCAAGTGCTACCATTTTTATTGACCAAGATACAGTTAGAAATTTTGTCGTCCCATTTCCATATAGAATGTATAAAAGATAAAATTGATTATTTAGGTATAAAGATATCATTTGATACTGCAAAGACAATTCCAATGAATTTTGATAGATCTACAATCTCAGATACACAATTTGAGGAGGTTAGAACCATCTTGGATAGGGAGAGTTAATATTATTAAATCGTATCTGATGCCAAAACTCCTATATTTTTTTTAGGATGATCCCATACAGAATTGAACGGGGGATTCTGAAGCGCTTTCAAAGTCTATTCTCTAGCTTTATATGGCGTGATAAACCACCTAGAATAGCGGTGGAGATTCTCTGCAGAAGCTATCGGAAAGGGGGTATAGCATTACCTGATGTGATCAAGATGTATGAAGCAAGTAGGGCTTCCCAGCTTATGTTATGGTTAAATTTGGATCAAAACATATCTAAATCCTGGATTAAAATAGAACAGGAATTAGGACCAGGACAAAAGCTATACATCTTAGGGTGGCTAGGACTTTTGAATCTAGGGGTTTGGAAAACGGAGCAATTTCCTAATAAAATTATAAGAGATATGGTGGATTTTGCAAAATATTTGAATATTAAGTTGGAACTTAAAGGAAAATTATTATCTAATACACCGATAGAAATACTTCATTATGCTATGCCAGATATGAATATTAAAACCTGGATACATCTTGGAATAAAAAAAAAAATTAAATTTATATGAGGGATCTCCTACCTAGGGAAATATTCCAATATTTAAGGATCAATAATTTTCTGTTAACTAAAACGTTGATTAAAGATCATTATCTTGACCCTTACATTATTTGTAGTCAAAAAAAGGGAGGAATCTCCAGATTTAATAAATTGTTTGATACATTTGACAACGTTACCCATGTCCCTTCATTTGGTAAATGGGAGAGGGATATGGGAAAATCCCTCCCATTGACAGACTGGACAAATGCTACTATGCTAGTAAAACAAAGCATACATAATAACATAATATATCCCTGCTAGAAATACACTTAAAGATTATCTATAGGTGGTATATGGTCCCAGTTAGACTTCATAAAATATCCCCAATATACCCAAAAGAATGTTGGAGATGTAGAAGAGAAGAGGGTACCATGTTTCATATATGGTGGGCTTGTACGGGTCTGAATAATATCAAGACCTAAATGTTAGGTCTAATGAAAAATATTTTTAATGAGGTTGATGTAATTAGTCCCAAAATGTTTTTGTTTAACATCGATTATAAATCAATTGATAAACAACAAAAATATATTATGACACACATATTCCTTGCAATAAAAATCAATATTGCTAGAGCATGGAAATCACCTAATCCACCACTTTGGCAAGAAATAATGGAACAGATAAGGTGCCAATATAAGATGGAATTTAATTTGATATATAATTCCTCAACTAGAAATCTAAGAGAACTTTGGTTACCCTGGACTTCCAAGTTTCCTATATAATAACGAATTGTTAGTTTAAGGCCCGACCCACACCGAGTCTCAGATATGTGTTAAATTTTACTTCCATATATAAATATATATTATATATATATATTTTTTTTTTTTGTGGAATTTATGTAAGGCTATAGATGACTAATATGGCTAATAGGATATTGATCCAATGTAAAATAGACAAGGGTCTAATATAAGATGTAATCTTACACATATTTTCCTATTTGAGAAATTTGTGTTCTACTGGTCTTTTAGATGTCTTATATAATAGTGAATTGTTAAATTGGGAACTGGACATGCACCGATTCTCATAACTGCAACTTAATGTGTTTTTTTTTTTCTTCTTTTCTTTGTGAGATATAGTTAATGAGAGAAGCAGACCTGGTGGGTCAGAAAAAATTGGGCGCCCCCTTGTGGGGATCTATGCATATGTACAGAGGGTAAAGCGTAACCTTTAATGAATTCTGTATAAAAAGGTATAGTAACCTATGATAAAATCGCAAATGAGCGATAAACAAAAAGAAAAAAACAAAACAAATATCTGGGAGGTTATACTAGAGAAAAATAGCACACACACGTTAGATGGGGTGGAGTGTACCCAAATTGAGTTCCCTGGAGGACACTTCAATGATCCCCCCAACGTGAAAAAATAATTCTCAAGTGCACTAGTAATTCAGATTCAGTAATATTATGTAGCACCCTCCAGTCAGTACCCAAAAATCGAACCCACCTAACCGGGGTCAATGTGGGTATATGGAGTAGCAAATGGCCTGCGTACTCAGGAGAGGGCTGTAGCAATGGGAGTAGCAAAACGAGATATGTATACTAAGTAATAACACACTGTCCAAAGTAGATGCAGTGTAGCTGAGACAGTGATCTGGTTGTTAGAGCCTAACCTCCAGTGGCCAGGGGAACGGAACTGTGGGAGAGAGAGAATCAAACTGTGCTGAACAGAATTCCCCACCTCAACCCCCTGCGTCCCTTCAACCTTGCTGCCTTGGGGGTGACTGTCTCACAATCCAGACTGCTAGTATATCTCGTGAAGACAAACCTTCATTGCTAACTAAAACTTTGCCTCAAGCAAAGCAATAGAGAATAACAGAATTAGGTGTTTAAATAATGTGATAACTCACTGTCCAGGATATATACAATGTTGCTGTGACAGTGATCTGGTAATCAGAGCCTATCCTCCAGTGGCTTAGGGAACAGAACTGTGGGAGAGAGAGAATCAACTGTGCTGTGCAGAGTTCCCCACCCCAACCCCATACGTCCTTTCCCTCTTGCTGCCTCTGAGGTGACTATCTCATAATCCAGCTTTCCAGTATCACTCGTGAAAAACACCCTTGATTTCTAACTGAATCTTTGCCGAGAGAAACGGCACCGGATAACCTCCCTGCCTGCCTGACACGTGTTTCGGCGCCTCTATCTGCGCCTTCTTCGGAGGCTTAACCAAAGTGGTATGCGAGCTCGGGGGGCTCCTTAAATAGCCCATAACCTGTGGGCGTGTACTATAGTGTCCGCGCCAAAATGGCCGGGCTCAGACAAGCCTCTCCCCCTCATGACGTGCTGTGATGTGATTGGGTTATGCTAATAAGGCCTGATTAACCCCTCAAGTGCCCACCCCATGTCGTGGAGAAAATGGGATCGGGATGGGGGAAATCGTAGGACCAATAGTAGTAATTCCTATGTTGGGATAAACCCAAGGTTCAGCACGGCAGTGGGTTAAGGGGCTGCTGTGACTGCTATAAGTCACAGTATTGCAGCGTGAAGGGAGGGAAAGGTGGACATAACACTACCGTCTGGCCCAGTCACTTATTGGCTAGCGCGAGCCGTTAATAAGTATTATATTAGCGTTGGGACCAGGGCAGTGGTAACCACACGGCGCATCCATTGGGGTAGACAGCCGGGTGGGATTACTGATGACTGTCTACTGGGTCCGTGGATGTCCCTCTCCCTAAAATTGCAAATATAGAGTGAATTCACGCATGTAGGGGGGTGCTTGCCTGTATGCGCAAAGGATTAAGATGGGCCCCTGATGCTACAGAAAAGGATAAGCATACCAAATGGAAATAATAATAATAATGATAACTAAAGTATATACAGTCATAATAAAGAAAATTTGTAAATATATGTACATATGTGGTTTAATCATAAAATGATGATCTTGGTGTGGTTTATTTTTCAATAAAGGGAGTAAATGTGAATCCCTCATTTAATCCATTGGGGGCCAAAGTTTTGAATCTGTAGATCCAGAAGCACTCTCTTTTGAGCAACATCCGATCCAAGTCCCCTCCTCTACGGCCTACAGTCACCTTTTCAATACCTGCGAACCTCACTCCCTTGGAATCACCAGAGTGTTGGCTTCTTATGTGTCTTGCCACAGGTGTATCCCTCAGATTTCTCACGGAATGTATATGCTCCATAATGCGTCTCTTGAAGGGGCGGATTGTTTTGCCCACATACCTGAGACCGCACGTGCATATCAGGAGATATACTATACCTTTGGTGCAGCAATTAAAAAATTGCTTAACACTGCAGGCTACTTGATCACGCGAGTCCTTGAGCTGTTTGGAATCTCTACAAATGTAGCTGCATGCCACGCACTTGCCACATTTGTACGTGCCCTGTAAAGATAGCCAGTTGCCCCCGGCTTTTCCAGAGGATAAATGGCTTGGTACCAGTGTCTCCTTAAGGTTTTTCCCTCGCCTTGCTGTAAGGGATACATAGGGGGTGACTGCTCCTTTGAAGTGGGGATCTTGTGCTATGAGTGGCCAAAACCTCCCTAGTATCTTTTTCGCCTGATCCCAGCCTGAGTCGAAATTCGCAATACAGCGGATCGGCGCTTGCTCATTGAGAGTCACTTTGTCTTGGAGAAGGTCCGATCTATCACTATGTAGGGCCCTCTGGTATGCCTGCTTCAGACAGCGATTAGGATAACCCCTTTCCTTAAACCTAAGTCTAAGAAACATAGAAACATAGAAACATAGAATGTGACGGCAGATAAGAACCATTCGGCCCATCTAGTCTGCCCAGTTTTCTAAATACTTTCATTAGTCCCTGGCCTTATCTTATAGTTAGGATAGCCTTATGCCTATCCCACGCATGCTTAAACTCCTTTACTGTGTTAACCTCTACCACTTCAGCTGGAAGGCTATTCCATGCATCCACTACCCTCTCAGTAAAGTAATACTTCCTGATATTATTTTTAAACCTTTGTCCCTCTAATTTAAGACTATGTCCTCTTGTTGTGGTAGTTTTTCTTCTTTTAAATATAGTCTCCTCCTTTACTGTGTTGATTCCCTTTATGTATTTAAATGTTTCTATCATATCCCCCCTGTCTCGTCTTTCCTCCAAGCTATACATGTTAAGATCCTTTAACCTTTCCTGGTAAGTTTTATCCTGCAATCCATGAACCAGTTTAGTAGCCCTTCTTTGAACTCTCTCTAAGGTATCAATATCCTTCTGAAGATAGGGTCTCCAGTACTGTGTACAGTACTCCAAGTGAGGTCTCACCAGTGTTCTGTACAATGGCATGAGCACTTCCCTCTTTCTACTGCTAATACCTCTCCCTATACAACCAAGCATTCTGCTAGCATTTCCTGCTGCTCTATTACATTGTCTGCCTACCTTTAAGTCATCAGAAATAATCACCCCTAAATCCCTTTCCTCAGATGTTGAGGTTAGGACTCTATCAAATATTCTGTACTCTGCCCTTGGGTTTTTACGTCCAAGATGCATTATCTTGCACTTATCCACATTAAATGTCAGTTGCCACAACTCTGACCATTTTTCTAGTTTACCTAAATCATTTTCCATTTGGCTTATCCCTCCTGGAACATCAACCCTGTTACATATCTTAGTATCATCCGCAAAAAGACACACCTTACCATCAAGACCTTCTGCAATATCACTAATAAAAATATTAAAGAGAATGGGTCCAAGTACAGATCCCTGAGGTACCCCACTGGTGACAAGCCCAAGCTTTGAATATACTCCATTGACTACAACCCTCTGTTGCCTGTCACTCAGCCACTGCCTTACCCATTCAACAATATTGGAATCCAAACTCAAAGATTGTAGTTTATTGATAAGCCTTCTATGTGCAACAGTGTCAAAAGCCTTACTGAAATCTAGGTAAGCAATGTCTACTGCACCACCCTGATCTATAGTTTTAGTTACCCAATCAAAAAAATCAATAAGATTAGTTTGGCATGATCTCCCTGAAGTAAACCCATGTTGTCTCTGGTCTTGAAATCCATGTGTTTTTAGATGTTCAACAATCCTATCCTTTAACATGGTTTCCATCACTTTCCCCACTACTGAAGTAAGGCTTACTGGCCTATAGTTGCCCGACTCCTCCCTATTACCTTTCTTGTGAATGGGCACAACATTTGCTAACTTCCAATCTTCTGGGACTACTCCTGTTATCAATGATTGGTTAAATAAATCTGTTAATGGTTTTGCTAGTACACCACTAAGCTCTTTTAATAGCTTTGGGTGTATTCCATCAGGTCCCATTGACTTATTTGTCTTTACTTTTGACAGTTGAAATAGAACCTCTTCCTCTGTAAACTCACGTGTAATAAATGACTCATTTATCCTTTTTCTTAACTGAGGTCCCTTTCCTTCATTTTCATCTGTAAATACCGAACAAAAATATTCATTGAGGCAGTCAGCTAGACCTTTATCCTCATCTACATACCTTCCTTCTTTTGTTTTTAATCTAACTAATCCTTGTTTTACTTTTCTTTTCTCATTTATGTATCTAAAAAAAGTTTTGTCCCCCTTTTTTACTGACTGTGCTATTTTCTCTTCTGTGTGGGATTTGGAAGCTCTTATAACTTGCTTAGCCTCTTTCTGCCTAATCTTATAGGTCATTCTGTCTTCCTCACTCTGGGTTTTTTTATAATTACTAAATGCTAACTTTTTGTTTTTTACTATTTTGGCCACATCTGCGGAGTACCACAGTGGTTTCTTGAATTTTTTGCTTTTACTGACAAGCCTAATGCAATTTTCTGTTGCCTTCAGTAGTGCAACTTTTAAATAATCCCATTTCTTTTGGACTCCATATAAATTGCTCCAGTCTGATAATGACTCCTTTACACATATTCTAATTTTAGAAAAGTCTGTTTTTCTAAAGTCTAAAACTTTTGTTTTTGTGTGGTGTGACTCAGTCACTGTTCTTATATTAAACCACACTGACTGATGATCACTGGATCCTAAACTTTCACCTACAGTAATATCTGATACCAAATCTCCATTTGTTAACACTAAATCTAGTATGGCCTCTTTACGAGTTGGCTCCTCAACGACTTGTTTTAGAGACAATCCCAGTAGGGAGTTTAGAATATGTGTGCTCCTGGCACAAGTAGCTATTTTTGTTTTCCAATTCACATCAGGAAGATTAAAGTCACCCATGATGATAACTTCCCCCTTCATTGTCATTTTAGCTATTTCTTCAACTAGTAGATTATCTAACTCTTCAATTTGTCCTGGGGGCCTATAAATCACACCTACACGAGTTACTGTGTGATTACCAAATTCTAACGTAACCCAAACGGACTCTATGTTCGCCTCACTAACCTTTATTAGGCTAGATTTTATGCTATCCTTTACATACAGGGCCACCCCTCCCCCTTTCTTGCCTTCCCTGTCTTTTCTATATAAAGAGTACCCTGGTATTGCTATGTCCCAGTCATTTTTCTCATTATACCATGTCTCAGTAACAGCGACTAAATCTACACTATCAGTTGCCATTATTGCCACAAGTTCATGGATCTTATTCCCTAAACTGCGAGCATTTGTAGACATGACTCTAAGCTTATCATTTTTTAACACACTTGCTACAGGCACCTTCTGTCCTTGTTTTGGGGGACAATTGGATTGATGTTTTATCACCCTTTTGCCCCCCCCTCCTAGTTTAAAAACATCCTAGCAAAACCTCTGAACTGCTCACTGAGAACATTTGTTCCCTTTTGAGAAAGATGCAAACCATCTTTTTTGTACAGTTTATTTCCATTCCAAACAGAGCTACCATGAGCAATAAAGCCAAATCCTTGCTCCCGACACCATTCACCAAGCCACAAGTTAAAGTCCCTAATACGCATCCGCCTGTCGTTCTGAGTGTTATGCACAGGCAGAACTTCAGAGAATGACAGTGTGGAAGCAACCTGCCGTATATCATTGGCAAAAACACTAAAAACTTCCTTAACCTCTGAAACCTCATTGCAAGCCAAGTCATTTGTCCCTAAATGGACAAGTACATCCAATTCCCCTTCCTGCTTTGCTTGCTTAACAATATTACAGATACGTCTCCTGTCTCTGTGAGCAGTAGCTCCGGGAAGACACCTCACAAGACCACCATTGTCCATCTCCACACCTCTTATGATGGAATCCCCCAACAACAACTGCTTTCTATTAGGCCTCACCATAGTCTTCAAGCCTCTCTGCACAACACCACTAGCCTCAGTGCCTCTCTGCACAACACCTCTAGCCTCAGTGCCTCTCTGCACAACACCACTAGCCTCAGTGCCTCTCTGCACAACACCACTAGCCTCAGTGCCTCTCTGCACAACACCACTAGCCTCAGTGCCTCTCTGCACAACACCACTAGCCTCAGTGCCTCTCTGCACAACACCACTAGCCTCAGTGCCTCTCTGCACAACACCACTAGCCTCAGTGCCTCTCTGCACAACACCACTAGCCTCAGTGCCTCTCTGCACAACACCACTAGCCTCAGTGCCTCTCTGCACAACACCACTAGCCTCAGTGCCTCTCTGCACAACACCACTAGCCTCAGTGCCTCTCTGCACAACACCACTAGCCTCAGTGCCTCTCTGCACAACACCACTAGCCTCAGTGCCTCTCTGCACAACACCACTAGCCTCAGTGCCTCTCTGCACAACACCACTAGCCTCAGTGCCTCTCTGCACAACACCACTAGCCTCAGTGCCTCTCTGCACAACACCACTAGCCTCAGTGCCTCTCTGCACAACACCACTAGCCTCAGTGCCTCTCTGCACAACACCACTAGCCTCAGTGCCTCTCTGCACAACACCACTAGCCTCAGTGCCTCTCTGCACAACACCACTAGCCTCAGTGCCTATCTCCAGGACACCACTACACTCTGAAAGTGCAGAAAATGAATTATGTAGAACAACAGACTGTGCAATATGCCTTTTATCCACAACTCCAAGTCTACCAGATCCTACAGTAATCCATCTGCCATTCCTAGTATGTCTCTGCGGCAATGGCTTTGCAGCAGTTCCAGCCTGAATTTGTTTACCAGATAATTTACAAATCTCAGACTTCAAAAATACAATCTCCTGCCGCAAGATAGAGAACTGTCTACAGATTAGACAACAACCAAACCTCCAAAAAGTGGAACGTGAAACAAATGCAAAGCAACTATTACACTGAACTAAGTCTGCCATTCCAATGAGGCGAATAATTTAAATCAAACAAATTTTACCTTTTTTTTTTTTTATTTATCCTCCTGGATACCTCAGATTACCTCCAGTTTATCTCCGGAATATCTCCAACCACACACACACTTAGAAGCAACACTCTCCAGAATATCTCCAACCACACACACACACTTAGAAGCAACACTTAGAAGAAGCAACCAAGCTCTATTAGCCAAGCTAATGACAACTACCCTTATATACTCCTAAAATCACCTCCCACTAGGAATGTTTAACACCTGGGTAGGCCTCTGCTTATTAGCAAACAATAGCTAATTTAAATAGCAATCAATAGCAAGTAGCTACCTAATCCAATCAAATGCCTTATAATTACCAACAGGAAATCAAACCTTGTGCAGTCAGTAACCTTTTCCTACAGATGAATCTTACCTGTAACAGTAAAAAAGAACTCTTAGCACAGCTCTTAGACAGTTGAAGCTTCTGTAAAACTCTCCAGAATATCTCCAACCACACACACACTTAGAAGCAACACTTAGATGAAGCAACCAAGCTCTAAGGACTTTGGCCTGAGTAATGAACTCCTCCAGGTTTGAACAGTTCCGCCTGAGCCGGAGATACTGTCCTACAGGAATACCTCTCTTTAATGTAGTCGGGTGATGACTTTCCCATCTCAGCATAGTGTTGGTGGATGTAGGTTTCCTGTATAGGGTTGTTTCAATTGTGTGCTCAGGGGTAGTACTGAATGTGCAGTCAAGGAAGTTCAGGGAAGAGCCTCCTATCTCCATTGTGAACCTCAGATTGAGGTCATTGGAGTTTAGGCTCTCCACAAACAGTGTGAAGAGATCCCTTGTGCCCGTCCAGACCACCAGGACGTCATCTATGTATCTCTTCCACATACCGATGAATTGGGTGTAACCGCTGTTGGAGTCCCTAAAGACCACATTCTCCTCCCACCACCCCAGGTGCAGGTTGGCATATGATGGAGCACAAGACGTGCCCATAGCTGTTCCCTGCACCTGGTGGTAGTACTGGCCATCAAACAGGAAGAAGTTATGGGTCAGGACAAATTGTAGCAAGTCCAGTACGAAGGATGTGTGACGTTGATGTCTGGAGCCACGAGTCTCCAAATAATGCTTAGTGTGTCTTATTCCAAGAGAGTGTGGAATCGAAGAGTACAGCGCCTCCACATCCAAGCTGCACAGGATGGCATCTTTGGGAAGGGTAATGGATGCTAGGTATTTGAGGGTATCTTTGGTATCCTTAAGATACGATGGTAGTTTCTCTACGTAGGGACGAAGGATCTTATCAATATAGATGCTTGCTTTACACGTTAGGTTATTGGAGCCGGACACAATGGGTCTACCTGTCAGGTTCTCATACTGTTTGTGAACCTTCGGTAAACAGTAGAAAATTGACACAGTAGGGCATTTTACATAGATAAATGAGTATTCATCCTTCCCCAAAACCCCCTCATCAAAGGCCTTATCCAACAGACTTTTCAGAAGTGATTGGAATTTAACTGAGGGGTCTGTTGATAGTTTTTTATAGGTGGTAGTGTCTTTCAGTATGTTTTGAGTCATTTGTATATACTGTATTTTATTTTGTACCACAATATTCCCCCCCTTGTCTGCTGGCTTAATGATAATGTCTTCATCACCCTGTAGCTCACTGAGGGCCTGCCATTCAAGCCTTGAAAGGTTACTGTGTGGTCGAGGTTCAAGGGAGTCCATCCTGAGATCTTGTATCATCGTACAGGTGGAGTCTACGAACATGTCAATGTTCCTGTACTCTTTGATATTAGGAGTAAACCTACTTTTGGTTCGTAAATCGGTGTAGGGAAGCATCTCGGGGCCATCATTCTCATCGAGTAGGGACACCAGGTCATTCAGGCACTGGTATTCTCTCATACTAAAACCAAGATCCTTAGCTCGTTTCTCTTTCTCTATGAGAAAGAATTTGTGAAGGGCCAAACGTCGCCCAAAGAGGTGAATGTCCTTTATCCATTCAAATTTATTGAATGCGGGGACAGGGACGAAGGATAAACCTCTTGCAAGAATCTGGATCTGGGATTCAGTGAGTGTTTTATCAGAGAGATTGATGACTTTGTTATTAGATTTTAATACCGTTTGCGTGCCCTCCCCCTGTAACGTGTTTGCCTGTATTGTGATTGGGGTTCCCCCTCTCGGGGGTTTTGGCCTAAAAAAGCCACCCCTTTTTTCAAAATGCCTCTCGTTTGGGTGGTATTGGGGGGTACTGAACTAGTATTTGAACTATCTGTGTCCGTGTCGGAGGTTTCGTACTCCGAAGTCGAGTATTGGTCAGAGTCTGTGCGTACAACTTTTCTGTTGAACTTCCTGTACACCCTCCCGTTTTTATAGTCCAAGTTGTCCCTGATGAATTTTTTATGTTTACGATTTTTAATGGTATCCTTATATTTGTTTAGGTTATGCTGGAGTTTCAGTTCTTGTGAGTCAAAGGATGGGTCATCCTTATGATTTTGTACAGCCTCAACTGCTTCTTTAACATTGGTATTAATCTGTTCTAGTCTTTGACTCTCAAATTTACAGATGATGTTCATAAAGGTACGGGAGCATAAGTTAGCCGCTTCTTCCCATTCCTTTAGAAGTGTAGTGTCCTCCATCTGCATGCTAGGCATAACCTGTATTCTGAGTCCCCTGGGGATCATAGATTTATTAAGATAATTCTGGATGGACGAAATTTCCCATCCTAACCTAATTTGCTGTTTGCAGGCGTTAGATACCAGTCTAAATTTTGTCTCAATGCTGGTATCATGGGAAATGAAAACACTCTCTTTGTCAGTGAACACATTTTCGGCATCTAAACACCATTGGTTCGGATCTTTAAGTTGATTCAGAAAGTTGGCCATAATTGTGAAAAACCACACACAACGATATGTATTTAATGGACACAAGTAGGTACTAAAACCTTATTTGAAAAAGTCGGTAAGAAAGAAATGAGTTCGATTCCCAGCAAGGGGAAAAGACCTCATGTGTGTCCGGGGGCGGCCAGAATAGGGGGTAACCCTTACACAATTGTATGAAAAATTAGAGAAGCAGACCTGGTGGGTCAGAAAAAATTGGGCGCCCCCTTGTGGGGATCTATGCATATGTACAGAGGGTAAAGCGTAACCTTTAATGAATTCTGTATAAAAAGGTATAGTAACCTATGATAAAATCGCAAATGAGCGATAAACAAAAAGAAAAAAACAAAACAAATATCTGGGAGGTTATACTAGAGAAAAATAGCACACACACGTTAGATGGGGTGGAGTGTACCCAAATTGAGTTCCCTGGAGGACACTTCAATGATCCCCCCAACGTGAAAAAATAATTCTCAAGTGCACTAGTAATTCAGATTCAGTAATATTATGTAGCACCCTCCAGTCAGTACCCAAAAATCGAACCCACCTAACCGGGGTCAATGTGGGTATATGGAGTAGCAAATGGCCTGCGTACTCAGGAGAGGGCTGTAGCAATGGGAGTAGCAAAACGAGATATGTATACTAAGTAATAACACACTGTCCAAAGTAGATGCAGTGTAGCTGAGACAGTGATCTGGTTGTTAGAGCCTAACCTCCAGTGGCCAGGGGAACGGAACTGTGGGAGAGAGAGAATCAAACTGTGCTGAACAGAATTCCCCACCTCAACCCCCTGCGTCCCTTCAACCTTGCTGCCTTGGGGGTGACTGTCTCACAATCCAGACTGCTAGTATATCTCGTGAAGACAAACCTTCATTGCTAACTAAAACTTTGCCTCAAGCAAAGCAATAGAGAATAACAGAATTAGGTGTTTAAATAATGTGATAACTCACTGTCCAGGATATATACAATGTTGCTGTGACAGTGATCTGGTAATCAGAGCCTATCCTCCAGTGGCTTAGGGAACAGAACTGTGGGAGAGAGAGAATCAACTGTGCTGTGCAGAGTTCCCCACCCCAACCCCATACGTCCTTTCCCTCTTGCTGCCTCTGAGGTGACTATCTCATAATCCAGCTTTCCAGTATCACTCGTGAAAAACACCCTTGATTTCTAACTGAATCTTTGCCGAGAGAAACGGCACCGGATAACCTCCCTGCCTGCCTGACACGTGTTTCGGCGCCTCTATCTGCGCCTTCTTCGGAGGCTTAACCAAAGTGGTATGCGAGCTCGGGGGGCTCCTTAAATAGCCCATAACCTGTGGGCGTGTACTATAGTGTCCGCGCCAAAATGGCCGGGCTCAGACAAGCCTCTCCCCCTCATGACGTGCTGTGATGTGATTGGGTTATGCTAATAAGGCCTGATTAACCCCTCAAGTGCCCACCCCATGTCGTGGAGAAAATGGGATCGGGATGGGGGAAATCGTAGGACCAATAGTAGTAATTCCTATGTTGGGATAAACCCAAGGTTCAGCACGGCAGTGGGTTAAGTGGCTGCTGTGACTGCTATAAGTCACAGTATTGCAGCGTGAAGGGAGGGAAAGGTGGACATAACACTACCGTCTGGCCCAGTCACTTATTGGCTAGCGCGAGCCGTTAATAAGTATTATATTAGCGTTGGGACCAGGGCAGTGGTAACCACACGGCGCATCCATTGGGGTAGACAGCCGGGTGGGATTACTGATGACTGTCTACTGGGTCCGTGGATGTCCCTCTCCCTAAAATTGCAAATATAGAGTGAATTCACGCATGTAGGGGGGTGCTTGCCTGTATGCGCAAAGGATTAAGATGGGCCCCTGATGCTACAGAAAAGGATAAGCATACCAAATGGAAATAATAATAATAATGATAACTAAAGTATATACAGTCATAATAAAGAACATTTGTAAATATATGTACATATGTGGTTTAATCATAAAATGATGATCTTGGTGTGGTTTATTTTTCAATAAAGGGAGTAAATGTGAATCCCTCATTTAATCCATTGGGGGCCAAAGTTTTGAATCTGTAGATCCAGAAGCACTCTCTTTTGAGCAACATCCGATCCAAGTCCCCTCCTCTACGGCCTACAGTCACCTTTTCAATACCTGCGAACCTCACTCCCTTGGAATCACCAGAGTGTTGGCTTCTTATGTGTCTTGCCACAGGTGTATCCCTCAGATTTCTCACGGAATGTATATGCTCCATAATGCGTCTCTTGAAGGGGCGGATTGTTTTGCCCACATACCTGAGACCGCACGTGCATATCAGGAGATATACTATACCTTTGGTGCAGCAATTAAAAAATTGCTTAACACTGCAGGCTACTTGATCACGCGAGTCCTTGAGCTGTTTGGAATCTCTACAAATGTAGCTGCATGCCACGCACTTGCCACATTTGTACGTGCCCTGTAAAGATAGCCAGTTGCCCCCGGCTTTTCCAGAGGATAAATGGCTTGGTACCAGTGTCTCCTTAAGGTTTTTCCCTCGCCTTGCTGTAAGGGATACATAGGGGGTGACTGCTCCTTTGAAGTGGGGATCTAATCGCTGTCTGAAGCAGGCATACCAGAGGGCCCTACATAGTGATAGATCGGACCTTCTCCAAGACAAAGTGACTCTCAATGAGCAAGCGCCGATCCGCTGTATTGCGAATTTCGACTCAGGCTGGGATCAGGCGAAAAAGATACTAGGGAGGTTTTGGCCACTCATAGCACAAGATCCCCACTTCAAAGGAGCAGTCACCCCCTAAAGATTCAGTTAGAAATCAAGGGTGTTTTTCACGAGTGATACTGGAAAGCTGGATTATGAGATAGTCACCTCAGAGGCAGCAAGAGGGAAAGGACGTATGGGGTTGGGGTGGGGAACTCTGCACAGCACAGTTGATTCTCTCTCTCCCACAGTTCTGTTCCCTAAGCCACTGGAGGATAGGCTCTGATTACCAGATCACTGTCACAGCAACATTGTATATATCCTGGACAGTGAGTTATCACATTATTTAAACACCTAATTCTGTTATTCTCTATTGCTTTGCTTGAGGCAAAGTTTTAGTTAGCAATGAAGGTTTGTCTTCACGAGATATACTAGCAGTCTGGATTGTGAGACAGTCACCCCCAAGGCAGCAAGGTTGAAGGGACGCAGGGGGTTGAGGTGGGGAATTCTGTTCAGCACAGTTTGATTCTCTCTCTCCCACAGTTCCGTTCCCCTGGCCACTGGAGGTTAGGCTCTAACAACCAGATCACTGTCTCAGCTACACTGCATCTACTTTGGACAGTGTGTTATTACTTAGTATACATATCTCGTTTTGCTACTCCCATTGCTACAGCCCTCTCCTGAGTACGCAGGCCATTTGCTACTCCATATACCCACATTGACGTTGGGGGGATCATTGAAGTGTCCTCCAGGGAACTCAATTTGGGTACACTCCACCCCATCTAACGTGTGTGTGCTATTTTTCTCTAGTATAACCTCCCAGATATTTGTTTTTTTTTTTCTTTTTGTTTATCGCTCATTTGCGATTTTATCATAGGTTACTATACCTTTTTATACAGAATTCATTAAAGGTTACGCTTTACCCTCTGTACATATGCATAGATCCCCACAAGGGGGCGCCCAATTTTTTCTGACCCACCAGGTCTGCTTCTCTAATTTTTCATACAATTGTGTAAGGGTTACCCCCTATTCTGGCCGCCCCCGGACACACATGAGGTCTTTTCCCCTTGCTGGGAATCGAACTCATTTCTTTCTTACCGATATATAGTTAATGCTATAGATATTCAATATCAATGTATATTAATGTTGTATTATTGAAATTTTGTATAACTACTGTGAATTTGATATATATATATATATATATATATATATATATATATATATATATATTAAGAAAATGTATAAATAAAATAAATATTAATAAAAAAAAAAAAAGATCAACGTTTCATGGGGCTTTCCTCAGGATCAAAAAGTACGAACACTATCATAAACCCAACCCTGTACAATAAATAAATATTAGCATCTCAACAATAGTATAATTACTTTCAGAACTTTATTATGCACTTTAGCTTTCTTAAAGCCACTACTTCACTGCACTGGAATTTACCAGTTCTTATCACATCATTCAGATCACCTCTAGATTGTTCTAGCAGCCAGCAGCACTTGTAGTATAGGTTTTACAAGGCACTAATACAGGTAGCGTTCACCCATTGCCACGGTGACACGGGCGAGTTCAGCATAGCTATGGCAACGTGTCCAACGTCATCACGTGATGACATCATGATGTGTGAGCGGAGCACATTTTGCACATGCACAGGGCACCTGGTGGGACGCCGGCGGTCCTTGGTCGAACTGGGGTGAGTTTACTAATCATAATTTTTCTTATTTATTGTACAGGGGTGGGTTTATGGTAGTGTTCGTACTTTTTGATGCTGAGGAAAGCCCAATGAGGGGCTGAAACGTTGATCTTTTTAATGCATACCAAATAAAGAATATTGCATTTTATGAAGACAGAAGAGTGCAGCCTTATTTGTTGACATTCTATTTGAACTAGCCTTTGGCACCCGGCACTATCAGACATATCGTGAGTGCAAGGATTTTCTGTATTTTATTTATATATATGTATTAAGGCAATTTGCCTGGATTTGTGGGAGGGGCTGGTTTGCTACCTCTAGCCAAAAAAAAAGGACATTTTTACCGATTGACAAAGCCCCACATAGGGGCGAAACGCGCTTCGGACTATTTATCAGCCATTTGGTTGTACTTCTATATAGTAGTTACAGTCAAAAGTTTTTTATATATTGTTTTATTTGTTATTTTAACCCAATGTTTTTATTTTGTATTTTTGAGAAAGAGCGGGCGTAATCCTTGGCTGAAGAGCTTCAGGAGCGCCAAATGGGATAGTTCTGCAGACGTTTGTTCTGCTTTAAATAATAGTCTAAAATACTTTAATTGTGGGTGTCATTAACAACATGACACCAAAATAAGAAAATAAATCAACAAATAAAACTAAGGTGTACCAAAACCACTGTATGCACTGGGGTGGGTCTAGACCACAGAATAGGTTTAGTTGTATAATGTGAAACTGATGCCTCAAAGGAACAACACTGCTAACTGAAAAGGTGTTTGGTGTTAGTGTACCAAAAGGACATAGTCAGGAAGCAGCTGGATATGTCCCAGGTATCAGACAGTAGAATAACGCAAAAAACACAGCTATGTTGCAACAAAATGTCTAATGACTAGGTAAGAGATACTACATAACCCTTAGGTCTGAATATGTATCAGCCAGAGTACAAGGATACAGACTTGTGAAGGCCACTACTGTGTATGAAGCCCCTAATGAATAGGGGGCTATAGATATACTATTGGTGAAGAGAGAGGACTGCGTGCTAGATACTAGCGGACTGGTGGTATATCTGGTATAGGAGGAGCTACTGGTTGTGTGCTGAAAAATAAAACCAGATTCTATACTGAACGCTGTCTGGAGATAGTCTGCTGAAATCTAGTAAATAACTCTCTTTCTTAGAAGGAGCTGCTGCTTGTATGCTGAAAAATAAAACGAGATTCTATACTGTACACTAGTTAACTAAGGAGGCTAGCACTAATGGAGATAGGCTAGCTACTGGACCCACTCCCCTACCTCAGTGATCATATCAGTTCATGATGGTATAAAATAAAAAAGCGAAATGACGACCTAACGTCCGTTTCGGCGCTAGTAGAGCGCCTTTGTCAAAGGTGAACCGGGTAGGGATCGTCCCTTGATTTAAATATCCAGACCTGCTGGTCCGGCAGCCAATCCTGGCGCTGGGCGTGTTCTCCTTTTCGCGCCGAGAATCAAAGTAGAATCTGTCCAATCCCGCGTCTATGCATCCGCCCACGTGGGTATGAGTGGGGCGGGCACCGAGGACGTTGTGGGGATTTCCGTCATCGGCCGGCCAAAGTGTAGTGGAAGAAAACTCCTCCCCCGTGTGCCTAATTACCATATGCCTCGATATTCTCATCACAAGAATTCTGTGTGAAATTGCAGTGTACACAGAGACGGGAGAACCCATCTCTGAAAGTGTATATGTCTGTGAGAGCAAGAGAATGGTGCTCATATATGTGAAATGTATCACTATGAACACCGAGTGATCTGAAAAGCTGAACACCGTGTCCAGATGGTTATACGATCATAATTGTTGGGTCTCCACAGAGAGAAAAGTGTATATTAACTCCTTCCGTGAGCTTGATCATTAATGGGCTCCCATAGTCATTTTAGACATGAAAAGAGGGGTGTTCAATCGCGAAATGCACAGAATGGGGTGTGAAGTACACTATAAGGTGGACATTGTCCAATACTGCAGAGACTTATATCGAAACAACAGGGGGGGGATCAAAACATATTTCTGTGTGGACAACAAGCCCTTATTGTGTGCACGGTACAGCGTGTTCAATTAGAGGGACATGTTAATACCACGCATATATTTGGCCAGATATTAGTCAGAATAGGATGGATATCTGATTGTGGCTGCTGTAAAGACGGACGGGTACCCGGTGAAACACGTGCTCAGTGTGCACAAAGTGATATTTGTTGGAAGAAAGACATAGATACATAAATAAAGGAATGAACAACACAAATCTATATACAAATTTACAGTGGTGAGTCATCATGATTCGATGAAGGGAGTGAAGGTAAAACCCTCATTTAGACCCTCGTGGGCTAATGTGTCAAATTTGTAAATCCAGTAGCACTCCCTCCTTTTAAGCAACTGGTCTAGGTCTCCACCTCTTTTTCCTAGCTGAATTTTTTCTATTCCCGCGAACTTGATACAGTTTGGGGTGTCTGTATGATTAGTTCTGATGTGCCTAGCGACTGACGTATCTCTATTGGAAGTAACAGAGTGGACGTGTTCCATAATACGTCTTTTGAATGGGCGTATGGTTTTGCCCACATATTTCTTGCCGCATTTACACATTAGTAAGTAGATCATTCCCTGAGTGTTACAGTTGAAGAACTGTTTTATGGGGATCTCGACAGAGTTGTTATAGTTTAAAAGGGTTTTTGATCCTTTAGCGATATATGTACACGCGACACATCTCCCACATTGATACGTGCCCTGTACAGTCAGCCAGGTGGTATTCGTTTTAATTGATGTAGGGAGGTGACTGGGTACCAGCATTTCTTTGATATTTTTGCCTCTTCTTGCTGTAATGGATACCTTCGTGGGGATGGTGTCCTTTAGGTGTGGGTCTTGCGTTAGTAACGGCCAAAAACGGCCCATGACCTTCTTTACCTCATTCCATCCAGCATCATAACTCGCTACGCATCTGATCTGTTTCTCAGGATCCAACTTGGGCTTATTAGCGAGCAGGTCCTCACGATTGCAATTGAGTGCTCTCTGGTAGGCGTGTTTTAGACACCTGTTTGGGTAGCCTCTCTGTTTGAATCTACCTCTTAGTTCAGAGGCTTTTTGTTTAAAGTCCTCGATGGATGAGCAGTTCCTTCTTAGCCGGAGATATTGTCCTACCGGTATCCCTCTTTTAAGGGGGATGGGGTGGTGACGCTCCCATCGTAGCATGCTATTCGTGGAGGTGGGCTTGCGGTATAAGGAGGTAGCAATTTCGAGGTTGCCAGTAATTATGAAAGTACAGTCCAAGAAATTGATTGTCTGCCCTCCAAACTCCATGGTGAATCTGAGGTTCAGATCATTGTTGTTTAGTGGCTCGACAAAGGTTGTAAACTGTGATTGAGAGCCTTTCCAGATGATGAGGATGTCGTCTATATATCTTTTCCAAAGGTGGATATCGTCAGTAAATATGGTATTGTGCTCTGTGAAGACCCATTCGCTCTCCCACCATCCAAGGTGCAGGTTGGCATACGATGGGGCACATAATGTCCCCATTGCGTTCCCCTGCACCTGGTGGTAATATTTACTTTGAAAAAGAAAGAAATTATGGGTGAGGATAAACCCCAACAGATCTATCCCGAAAGTGGTATGCGTATTATGCACAGCGCCCCTCTTCTTGAGGAAGTGTTCTATGTGATCCAACCCACTGGAATGTGGGATGGAGGAATATAGTACCTCAACATCCAGACTACATAGTGTTGAGCCCTCTGGTACTTTGACGGAAGTTAGGCACCTCAAGGTGTCTTTGGTGTCTTTTAGGTACGATGGTAAGTTTTCTACAAATGGGCGTAGAATTTTGTCCACATGCATACTGCCTCTGCTAGTAAGATTGTTTGTGCCTGAAACGATAGGTCTCGCTGTCAGGATTTCCTGCTGCTTATGGATTTTTGGAAGGCAGTAGAATGTGGAAATTGTCAGATTTTTAATGTAGATACCATTGTATTCTTCCTTCGAGAGTATGCCTTTGTCAAAGGCTTTATCTAACAGGGTCTTGTAGTCCCTCTGATATCTCACAGACGGGTCAAGCGTCAATCGCTTATAGGTCGTCTCATCGTGAAGGATGGTTTCAGCCATCTGTACATAGTGCTGTCTGTTGAGGAGGACAATGTTACCGCCCTTGTCTGCAGGCTTGATTATGATTTTTTCATTGTCCTTGAGCTCACGTAGTGCTCTCCACTCTCTTCCAGATAGGTTACCCCTTGGTTGAACTGTCAACATGTCTGTATTAATCATGTTGATCATACTGGTGGTGGAGTCTATAAATGTCTCAATATTCTTGAATTCTCTGAAGTTGGGTGTGAACTTGCTCCTCAGACATAGGTCCGTATAGGGTGCTGTAGGGGTGGTATCATTGTCTTCTAGCAGGGATACCAATTCCTGTAGGCATTGATATTCCCTGGAGTTAAACCCAAGTTCTTTAGCTCTCTTCTCATCTTTCAGTTTGAAGAACTTATGTAGGGCTAGCTTTCTCCCAAATAAGTTAATATCCTTGATCCATTCAAAGTGATTGAATGGAGGTGTTGGAACGAAGGACAATTCCCTCATTAATACCTTAACTTGTATGGGAATAAGGATGACATCTGACGAGTTGACGACCCTCATATCGTCTTCTAATAGCGTCTGCGGGCTCTTCCCCTGTAACGGGTCTGCCTTTGAGTTTGACCTTCCCCCTCTCGGGGGGACTGTCCTAAAAAAGCCACCCCTTTTTTTAGGATGCCTTTCTTGGACTGTGGTATTAGGCTACCAGTTGGAGCAGCCACCTGTTCGCTATCGGTGTCAGAAGTCTCATAGTCTGATGTCATGTACTGGTCAGAGTCAGCCCTTGTGGTTTTTTTTAAAACGTCTGTATACCTTTCCCTTTTTATAGTCATCATTGTCCCTAACAAATTTGCCGTGTTTGCAGCTTTTCACGTTATTTTGGTATTTATTCAAATTCTGTTGTAACCTTTGTTCTTGTACAGTGAAGGAGGGGTCATCTTTGTAACCCTGTATCCCCTCCACTGCTAGATTTACTTTCTCGTTCACCGTTTTCAGCCTTTCGGACTCAAATCTAAGAAGAATGTCCATGAATTTATTGGAGCAGGTGTTTGCTGCTTCTTCCCATTCCTTCAGTAGGGCTGGGTCGTCTAGTTCTAGATTAGGGGTAGTTTGAATTCTCAAGCCTCTTGGGATCATTGACTTGCTTAAATATTTTTGTAATGAGGTCACCTCCCATCCCAACCTGATTTGCTGTTTGCAAAGGTTAGATAGGGTTCTAAACTTAGCATTAATATTATCCTGCTCAGGTAAATAGGTTACATCTTTGTCTGAAAACACTGAATCTATGTCTGTGCACCACTGATTGGATCCTTTCAGCTGTGATAGAAAATCGGTCATGATGAATTAGCACTGTAGTGATTACTGTAAATATCATCACACACTCTAAGGGTACTGAAACCTCTAGTATTAGATAAACTTAGAAAAAAGGAGGCACCAAAAGGTGCTGGGTTCCCAACAAGGGGAATGGAGTGTGTTCTACAGAACTCAAAAAGGGGGTAACCCTTGTATTTATACAAAGATAGAGAAAGAGCGGGCGTAATCCTTGGCTGAAGAGCTTCAGGAGCGCCAAATGGGATAGTTCTGCAGACGTTTGTTCTGCTTTAATAGTCTAAAATACTTTAATTGTGGGTGTCATTAACAACATGACCCCAAAATAAGAAAATAAATCAACAAATAAAACTAAGGTGTACCAAAACCACTGTATGCACTGGGGTGGGTCTAGACCACAGAATAGGTTTAGTTGTATGATGTGAAACTGATGCCTCAAAGGAACAACACTGCTAACTGAAAAGGTGTTTGGTGTTAGTGTACCAAGAGGACATAGTCAGGAAGCAGCTGGATATGTCCCAGGTATCAGACAGTAGAATAATGCAAAAAACACAGCTATGTTGCAACAAAATGTCTAATGACTAGGTAAGAGATACTACATAACCCTTAGGTCTGAATATGTATCAGCCAGAGTACAAGGATACAGACTTGTGAAGGCCACTACTGTGTATGAAGCCCCTAATGAATAGGGGGCTATAGATATACTATTGGTGAAGAGAGAGGACTGCGTGCTAGATACTAGCGGACTGGTGGTATATCTGGTATAGGAGGAGCTACTGGTTGTGTGCTGAAAAATAAAACCAGATTCTATACTGAACGCTGTCTGGAGATAGTCTGCTGAAATCTAGTAAATAACTCTCTTTCTTAGAAGGAGCTGCTGCTTGTATGCTGAAAAATAAAACGAGATTCTATACTGTACACTAGTTAACTAAGGAGGCTAGCACTAATGGAGATAGGCTAGCTACTGGACCCACTCCCCTACCTCAGTGATCATATCAGTTCGTGATGACGTCCGTTTCGGCGCTAGTAGAGCGAATTTGTCAAAGGTGAACCGGGTAGGGATCGTCCCTTGATTTAAATATCCAGACCTGCTGGTCCGGCAGCCAATCCTGGCGCTGGGCGTGTTATCCTTTTCGCGCCGAGAATCAAAGTAGAATCTGGCCAATCCCGCGTCTATGCGTCCGCCCACGTGGGTATGAGTGGGGCGGGTACCGAGGACGTTGTGGGGATGTCAGTCATCGGCCGGCCAAAGTGTAGTGGAAGAAAACTCCTCCCCCGTGTGCCTAATTACCATATGCCTCGATATTCTCATCACAAGAATTCTGTGTGAAATTGCAGTGTACACAGAGACGGGAGAACCCATCTCTGAAAGTATATATGTCTGTGAGAGCAAGAGAATGGTGCTCATAGATGTGAAATGTATCACTATAAACACCGTTGAACACCGTTCATATTTTGTATTTTTACAAGTATTTTTCTAATAAATTTGTTGGCTTTCTATGCCATTCCAAATATTCTATTTTGAAAGGCTCTATTTACTTGAAAAGCTGGGAACATTTATTCCATTCACCTGGGAACCGTCTGAAAAGCAAGTGGGACCAGTGATCCAGCTAGGAGAGGGACATCCTTCCAAAAATGTCCCAAGGCGATAACAGTGAGAGCCACATATAATTGGCTCCAGGTTTGTGAGTACCTCATTTGAAAATTCTGCACTTGCTAGTTATATAAACTGTATTACACTATTGTGTGCATTATACATATTTTTCACAGATATATCCAGAAGTGTGACGTACCATCTATTGTATGTATTCATCTTTGCATTCATAGTCTGTGTCACTTAAAGGGACATGCATCACTTGACAATTATTTCTTAAGTCAGAAAGCTCATATAGAAACCATAATAAAGCTAGAAAAACTTTGAAAAGTGTCTAATACACATATCAAAACTTACTATAAACTAGGTCAGATTGCATTTTTGGGCACAACTCATAACTAGGGAGTTCCTTCAGCCTCCTCCTCCTTACAGACCTATCTCAGTCCAGTAATAGCAGAAACATGGTAACATTGTGCAGCAGCATGCTTGCCCACTACACTTTTCCATCATTCCTAGGAATATGGCAATAATTGGTTAGACCCCTTCCTCTGGAGTGGGTGTGGAAAGCATAATAAAGAAGAAGCAGGTAATTATGAAAAATGCTAAACCATTTGAATTATACAGTTGTCTAAAAGTAATGCATGTCACTTTAAACAAATGTCCTGAGTACCTTAACCTGGCCCAGATAGATGGATAGCTGAAATATAAAAATAACAAATCACAATCCAATTCTTCCTTTTGTAAATATTGGTATAATGGTATTATGAGGACACCGAGATTCTGTTTATATTTTTTTTATTGATAAACACTTTGCAATAATTGGTATGTTTACCACAATTAATATAAACTGCAAACAGTGTAACTGATCTTCCTAAAGTTGCAATCCATACTAATATAAACTGTGTAATTTAATCACAGTAACTATTTGATATTTTTTTAAGTGCTTGCAAAGAGTACAAGTTCACTGACCTCTAAATGGCAACATCTATTCCTGTTAAATACTTGAGATGCTGTTATGCTGTATTTGATTTTTGTTTGTAACAAGAAAATGCATACCTAGGTAGAGATGTCCCGAACGGTTCGCCAGCGAATAGTTCCTGGCGAACATAGCTTGTTTGTGTTTGCCAAGGATGGCGAACATATGCAATGTTCGGTCCGCCCCCTATTCGTCATCATTGAGTAAACTTTGACCCTGTACCTCACAGTCAGCAGACACATTCCAGCCAATCAGCAGCAGACCCTCCCTCCCAGACCCTCCCACCTCCTGGACAGCATCCATTTTAGATTCATTCTGAAGCTGCATTCTTTTTTTTTTTTTTTTTAGACAGAAGTGTGTTATATTTGAGCATGCTAGGCTGAACGTGCATATATCATTGCTAGTTGCACCGTGGGTATGACTATATAGCAGTACATTGTTGTGAAAGATGGCTGTCATGTTTAGGGCGTAGCTTGCACCACTGGTGGATCCGGGGGGAGCAACGGGGAAATTGCCCCCCCCCGAGAATCCGAGGTTCTCCCTCACCCCTGCTGGCTAATGCAGGGCTGGCGCTATCCAAGCGCCAGCCCTGCAATGTGCCTTCATGGACCGGAGGGGAGATCAGAGATCTCCCTCTTTGGTCTGCAGGCACTGTTTGCTGGCCGCCGGCAGGGGAGGGAGAGAGAGAGGACCTGGGGGAGCTCAGTCTGCAGCTCCTCCAGATCCTTCTCTCGTGAGCACGGTGCGTTGCCACGGCAATGCTATGGATCTCGCGAGAGTGAACTCTAGCCCTGGAGACCGGGGCTAGAGTTCACTCTCACCACATGGACCACCAGGGATTCCCCACCGGACCACCAGGGATCGAGAAATGTCCCCCCTCCTCCCTAAACAAAGGTAAGAAGGGAGGGGGACATTATGCATATTTTAAATAAAAAAAATAAAAAATCATTTTATCAAATTAAAAAAAAAACATAAAAAAGCCCCCCATCCTTATCACACACATACCCTACACACACATACACTGCCCCCACACACACACATTGTCCCCCCCACACACACATTGTCCCCCACATACATAGACTGCCCCCATACACACACTGCCCCCACATACACACATTGCCCCCATACACACACATTGCCCCCACACACCAGGTCCTCCCCACACAATGCCCCCACACACATTGTCCCCCCCACACACACATTGTCCCCCACATACATAGACTGCCCCCATACACACACACTGCCCCCACATACACACATTGCCCCATACACACACATTGCCCCCACACACTGCCCCCATACAGATACACTGCCCCCATACAGATACACTGCCCACATACACATACACTGCCCCCATACACACACACTGCCCCCACATACATACACTGCCCCCAAATACATACACTGCCCTCATACACACACATTTCCCCCACACACATACGCTGCCCCGTACACATACACTGCCCCATACACATACACTACCCCATACACAAACACTGCCCCATACACACAAACTTCCCCCATACACACACACACTGCCCCCACATACATACACTGCCCCACATACATACACTGCCCCCATACACACACATTGCCCCCACACACATACACTGCCCCCCACATACATAGACTGCCCAATACACATACACTGCCCCATACACATACACTGCCCCCACATACATACACTGCCCCATACACATACACTGCCCCCACATACATACACTGCCCCCATACACACACATTGCCCCACATACATACACTGCCCCATACACACACATTGCCCCCACACACATACACTGCCCCACACACATACACTGCCCCATACACATACACTGCCCCCACATACATACACTGCCCCCATGCACACACACTGCCCCCACATACATACAATGCCCCCATACACACATTGCCCACCATACACATACACTACTGCTCCCACACACATACACTTCCCCCATACACACACATTGCCCACATACACTGCCCCAATACACACACACACACCCTACACACACATTGGCCCCCCACACACATACAGTGCCCCATACACACAAACTTCCCCCATACACACATTGCCCCCCACTCACACTGCAACGCACACACACACTGCCCCCTAACACACACTGCCATCCTCACGTACACACTGCAACTTTCACACACACACACACACACACACTGCTCACACAGTTCTTCTTACACAAACACACACACACACTGCACCCATGCTCATATGCCCTACTATAGCCCCATTTCCAAGCAGACCTCAGTTAAGTTGTCAAACTGTTCTTAAACGGTTTGACTACTTACTCTCGGAGGGGGTCCCGGCACTACTGGCACCATAACCACTACACTGAGCTGTAGTGGGTATTGTGTCTGGATTATTTCTCTAAATAATCTGCAAGTGCCCCTCCCGAGGTCAGGCTCTGGATGAACCACTGGCTTGCACGTTACCAACTGTGTATTTATCAGCAGCTCCACCACTAGTTATAAATCAAGTTTAAGTCACCCCATGAGATGAGACTAGTGAATAACATAATACATGAACGGTTAAGGTAAAGGCATGTAAGGAACTGCGACAATAAACTCTTTAGGAGGTGAAATAATGACATGTTTAAACGCTTGTTACTTTACGATTAGTTAATGTGCAGAGAGCAGTTTATGTGATCAAAGGCATGGTGTGGAGGATCGGCTATAGTGGGACATGCTTGGCAGGCTGCTGTTTACTGCTTGTGCTCATCTGATCCCTTCTGGGTGCCAGATGCAGACCCTGGGAGTCCCTGATACCTGGAACAACAAAGGCAAGTCTCTGGCTGAGTGCCGGGTTCGCGGCTTGAGGTGGTGGAAGCTTGTTTTGTCGGGTGGTCGGATCTGTCCCGGTGGTGCTTCACGTCCGGTGTGGAATTGTGGTGGCTTAAGGTGGAGGCGAGTGCTTGACGAGGGGCAGGCTCTGCATTTCTGTTTGTGCCTCCGGTCCCGTCTTCAGCGCCTTTTGCGTTGGTGGATTTTAATGGGGACTGCTTCGCTTAGCTGTGGTGGAGCTTGTTGGGGCTTCCTGCTTGTTATTTGCTTCCAAAATTGATTAAAGAGTCTGTCCAGCTTAGACTCAATATCCTGCCATGCTTTGCTGGTACCAGGAGGACATGCGGCTGCCGCCATATTGGGAGAGTCGCAGATGAGTATGTCAGCCTGGGCGGCTGTGCTCTGTGCGTCCATTAGCTCCAGACAGCCTCTCAGGGGTGGACCGGCATAACCCCCACCGGTCCGAGGGGGGGGGGGTAACGGAGCTCCTGCCGGGAAGTAGCTGCTCCTGTGCGGGATTGTGGTGGCTTAAGGTGGAGGCGAATGCTTGACGTGGGGCAGGCTCTGCATTTCTGTTTGTGCCTCCTGTCCCGTCTTCAACGCCTTTTGCGTTGGTGGATTTTAATGGGGACTGCTTTGCTTAGCTGTGGGGCTGTGGTGGAGCTTGTTGGGGCTTCCTGCTTGTTATTTGCTTCCAAAACTGATTAAAGAGTCTGTCCAGCTTAGACTCAATATCCTGCCATGCTTTGCTGGTACCAGGAGGACACGCGGCTGCCGCCATATTGGGAGAGTCGCAGATGAGTATGTCAGCCTGGGCGGCTGTGCTCTGTGCGTCCATTAGCTCCAGACAGCCTCTCAGGGGTGGACCGGGATAACCCCCACCGGTCCAAGGGGGGGGGGGTAACGGAGCTCCTGCCGGGAAGTAGCTGCTCCTGTGCGGGATTGTGGTGGCTTAAGGTGGAGGCGAGTGCTTGACGTGGGGAAGGCTCTGCATTTCTGTTTGTGCCTCCGGTCCCGTCTTCAACGCCTTTCGCGTTGGTGGATTTTAATGGGGACTGCTTCGCTTAGCTGTGGGGCTGTGGTGGAGCTTGTTGGGGCTTCCTGCTTGTTATTTGCTTCCAAAATTGATTAAAGAGTCTGTCCAGCTTAGACTCAATATCCTGCCATGCTTTGGTGGTACCAGGAGGACACGCGGCTGCCGCCATATTGGGAGAGTCGCAGATGAGTATGTCAGCCTGGGCGGCTGTGCTCTGTGCGTCCATTAGCTCCAGACAGCCTCTGAGACCGGGATAACCCCCACCGGTCCGAGGGGGGGTAACGGAGCTCCAGCAGGGAAGTAGCTGCTCGTGGGCATCCCAGGATATGGAGATCGGCTGACTCTCCCGCCCAGTGAGCACCAGGCCACACTTGCCACGCGGAGGTAAGTAAGACTCTGTCGGGTTGCTGACCGCTATTAAGCATGTCGGGTCGGTCAGGTAGGAGCAACATTGCTGGGTCATCCCCTTCTGGGGTGAAATTCGCTTGTTGATAGCTGCTTAAAGTGAGAAATTGAAGGAGCTCACACGAAGTGCGTCTTTCCTCCATGACAGCTAGGCCCCGCCCCCTGGAAGCTGCATTCTTAGTGAGAGGAGGGACAGTGTAGCTGCTGTTGATTTAATAGGGAAATCGATAGCTAGGCTAGTGTATTTAGTGTCCACTACAGTCCTGAAGGACTCATCTGATCTCTGCTGTAAGGACAGCATCCCAAAAAGCCCTTTTTAGGGCTAGAACATCAGTCTGCTTTTTTCAGTGTCACACCAGTGCAACTCATATCTGGTGTAACAGTAGTGTACATTAAAAAAAAAAAAAAAAAACTAGAAATTTGACTGAGATATAATAGCAGTTAGTTTCCTTCACACGTGTGCGTTTCAGGGCCTGCCAGGACACAGTGTCATACCAGTGCAACTCATATCTGGTGTAACAGTAGTGTACATTTAAAAAAAATAAAATACAGGGGGCTTGTTGTCACCTTTCGGGGACCCTTGGTGTTGTACGTGGCTGGGTGGAGGAATAGACCTTCAATGACATTAGTGAAGACGGGACATGGCTAGCTTGGTATCCAACCAAATAGGGAGTTTGCGGTTGTGCAAATGGACTGTTTGCGGTTGTTTGCGGTGCGTTAAACGGGGAGTTTGGTCTGTCACTGTGAAGCGGGCTTAACCCTTACACTACCTGATCGATACAACATCATACCTGATGTTTTAAAGCACGTTATTCCAAACAATTTAGGAATGTTAGGTGATTTATGCCTTTATGGATTAAAACCAGACTGCATCAACTATTTAATTTTCCATGGGAGTTTTGCCATGAGATCCCCCTCCGGCATGCCACAGTCCAGGTGTTAGTCCCCTTGAAACAACTTTTCCATCACTATTGTGGCCAGAAAGAGTCCCTGTGGGTTTTAAAATTTGCCTGCCTATTGAAGTCTATGGCGGTTCGCCCGATTTGCCCGTTCGCGAACATTTGAGGAAGTTCACGTTCGCCATTCGCGAACGGAAAATTTTATATTCGCGACATCTCTATACCTAGGTTACAGTGTACCCTGGGTAGAATCTGGTATGCCCCAGAATGGCATTTTTTTGTGTGACACTCCGCCCTCCTTTGTGTCATTCCCTATCCCCTCACCTCCCATTACCCACTCACGTGTGTTTTCTAACCCCCTTTATCACCTTGTCAGTCTACTAACTCAATCTTACCGTGTATTTTTAAGAACCTCTCACCCTCTTGTATATCTATTAACACCCTCACCCCGTGTTTTTTTCTTGATCCTCCTTACCTTTTGTGTATCTAACTTAGTGTTAATTTTGGTGCCAAATTTAAATTTAGTTTTATTCATAGTCTTTTGACTAGTGAGCCATTGTTTTAGTTTTATTCTAGTTTTAGTCGACTAAATCTCCATTAGATTTTAGTTGACACGACTAATTGAAATATGCTTAATTCTGTTTATTCCTTTAATGGTACAGTATGACTTCACGCATCCTGTTTTTGTCGCACAACTCACAAAGCTGTTTTTGCAAAGTACTATATAAGCTGTAAGCTTATGAAATAAAAAAGGTAGTCATCTTTGAATCAAAAACCGTCTGATTGCTTTCTCTGAGCAGCTTGTAGTAAAATCGATCTAAACTATGAAATTCCCCAACAATTCACAGTTTAGTGAATAACAAACTAAATCAACATATCTTGAATATAATCATTAAAGCTAATATTATTTTGCACATAAAGCAGAACATTTATAAACAACTGTAAAGCCAAGTATCACATTTTCAAATCAAATCAAAATGTTTTTCAAATGTTTTTCAACTAATATTGGATAGTACTGACAATTTCTAATGTATACTTAACTTATTAGCACCGTGGTATATTAAGAATTTGGGTTCAACACCATTTATTTTGATGTGTTACATTACTCAATGTATTTCTATTACCTAATTAAACAATAATTGAAAGAAGGATTTCCATTATTGATTTGATAATGAATCTAAACTTTCGAATAATGGTCCGTGTAATGTAAGTGGGATTGTAATTGAAATAAGGTGTGAACAGATATACAGGTGGTCTATAACAAAAACAGAGAAACTATAAAGATAAAGATGCCTAAAACATAACTAATTTACATTCTAACATAATCTCTATAATAGCATTTCCAAACCATATTGGAAAACAAGTGAAAGTAAACTTGACACATCTGGCTAAAAGCATAATAATTAGTGTATTATTAATAATTCAAAATGTGTATTAGGTGCAACATTGTGGACAATATTCACTGTGCAAACAGCTAGTTTAAAAAAAAGATCAGGAATACATATACACATATATTTTAATAGGATTTAAAATAAAACAAAAACAGAAAGACAAAAAAGCAAACATTCTAAGATTAAAATTGCTGTATACATTAAAGTTCATTGCTAATAATGCATTGTTTCCATGGCTTGTCTGTTGTCTTGTAAACGTCTGTAATGAGAAATGTTATTGTATCATCAGCTCATTAAGCATACATCCATGAGAGACACACAACTGTCAGAGCTGTTGGGCTTTGATGTTCCATTAAGTGATCAATGTGGATTACTGATGTTTCCCTAAATGTTTTTCAACTGCATAAGGTCAATATTTGTTAGTTTGTTGGTAGAATAATTAGTCAATCAATACAGGATGCCTCTACTGAAGAAGAATTATTGGTATTTATCCAGTGCATCTCCAAAGCTATAAATATGGGAATTTTTGCTTCATTAAACAGATGTCGTGTGGAGCTTGTTAAATAAAGAGAATGAATATTTTTGGGGGGGAACTCAGAGTGCCACAACGGCAAACCATGGCATAGTTTTTATTTTAGTAGAGCATATTTATTAAACAGTTGCTTTTCTTGTGATTACATTTCTATGAAAGAAAACATGCACACAATTATTTGCACTATATTCTGTTAAATAAGAAAAAATATGCTTTGTGATGAATGAACTAAACATAAAACTTGCTCTTACATGAGCTTGTACTAACTTGAGCATATTTATACTAAACTGTGAGGAACTTCTTTCTTCGTCTCGAGAATGTAGCTCCAGGTTACAAGGCTGTTCACTTAAGTGAGAATTCAAAGTGAATTTAAAGTGAATTTCAAATTTAAGGCCAGGGTAGCCAAAGTGGAAGCATAGCTGAATTAGTTACTGTTTCCATTTCAGCTACTTTTACTTTGAATTAAAATTCACTTTAACTCTTCACTTTAGCGAATAACCCTGCTTAAAATGCTATTTAAATTCCCATTATAGAGTGATGTGAAATGGGTGTCCTCTTAACATTTATTGACTATCCACAGACTTCAGGTGGAAGGGGTTTTCAATCACATTTTTCCCCACCATAACATATTTGGATTTTGCTTCCCAAGCACTCCCAAGCCTCAACAAGCAAACCAGTAACCAACCTCATGCTGATAAGTTGCATTAACAATGAAACAGCTGTCCATGAGTGGTTCACTGGCTTTGCATCTTTTCCTAAGTTGTGTTTCAAAGCTGTTGTAAACAGCAAACACAGACTCAAAGAAATCCATGTTTAAAATGGAACTAATTTGCATATGCCCACCCAGAATCCTTTGCAGTAGTAACATCACTGTAAATTGGTGATTTCTGTGGGAAAAGCAAGTCGTATGGCTTGACCGGTGTGCAGATTTTTGTTTAACAATGTATTGACTATCCACATACTTCAGGTGGAAGGGGTTTTCAATCACAATTTTTCCCCACCAAAACTTCTTTGGTTTTTGAAATATATATATATATAATATATATATATATATATATATATATATATATATATATATATATATATATATATATATATATATATATATATATATATATATATATATATATATACAAAATAGAAAAAAACTCTTGCACTCCAACTATAGTAAATGGTACCAGGTGCTCAGTTCCAAATTCATACAATATCAAAAAAAATACCGGCACTCGTGGGTTTCTCTCATCCAATTTATTGTAGGTAAATACTGCTAGGTCGACGTTTCAGCTCCCGGTCGGAGCTTTCATCAGGACACCAAAGGCATTATACATGGTAAAAAACAAACATATATAGGACATCTAAAACATGAAAACCAATAGGCACTCACCTAATCAACTAAATTCTGTTCGTCCTGTGCAGATTTTTGTTTAACATTGTATTGACTATCCACAGACTTCAGGTGGAAGGGGTTTTCAATCCCAATTTTTCTACACCAAAACTTCTTTGGTTTTTGAAATATATATATATATATATATATATATATATATATATATATATATATATATAGGATCAATGGCTTCCAGTTTTCATTGTCATTTCTATAAGTGGATGTATTTGTTATGAATAATGTGTACAACCTTTTTGCCTTTCACATTGTCTGTGAGACGTGTCAAGGTGTTGCCAGGCATATTGTAACCGGCTTTTTTGCGGCATTGTTGCAGTAAAGGCTTCTTTCTGGAACACGACCATATAGCTCTTTTTTGTTCCATTATCGTCGTATTGTGCTCCTTGAAGCAACCCCATTGTCTTTTTCCAGAGCAGACTGTATTTCTCCTGAGGTTACCTGGGGTTTTTTCTTTGTATCCTGAACAATTCTGCTGCCAGTCATGGCTAAAATATTTCTTGGTGTACCTGACCTAGGTTGGTATCAAGCGATCCCCAAATTTTCCACTTCTTAATAAGTGATTGAACAGTTCTGACTGGCATTTTCAAGGCAAGTCTTTTGACCGATCTTTTCTGCTCCTCATGGCTCAGTATCTAGTCTGCTCAGTGCATCCACGTGAGAGCTAACAAACTCATTGACTATTTATACACAATACTAATTGTAATTTAAAAAGCCACAAGTGTGGGATATTGACCTTTAATTGCCATTTCAATCTGTTTGTGTCACCTTGTGTGTCTGTAACAAGGCCAAACATTCAAGGGTATGTAAACTTTTGATCAGTGCCATATGGGTGATTTCTGTTATCATTATGATCTAAAAAGGAGCCAAACAACTATGTAATAATAAATGGCTTCATATGATCACTATCATTCAATAAAAGCCATGTTTTTGCATGATCAGTTATATTGTCAAAATCAATGTCAAAATGTCACAATTTCTGCCAGGGTATGCAAACTTTTGAGCGCAACTGTATATAGGAAATAAAGTTATGCTATATTTTCCATTTACTTACCATGTAGATTGGGGCCTTTTTGTTGAAGTGAAATCTGGCTTCTAGTTTCCTAGTTTTACCCTCTGGTTCCGCCTTCCTCCCTTCACTGCATAACATGACTGGACCTCCAAGCAGGGACATTCTCCTTAATGGTTTCACCTAGGGATGTGCATGGGCAAAAGATTTGGTTGGGTTACGTACTTCCTTAATTCGGGACTTTGGCACTTCGGTACGGTTTGGCACTTCCAAAATTCGTGACTTCGGCAATCTGGCACTTCAGCACTTCGGTTTGGCACTTCTGAAATTTGGGACTTCGGCAATTCGGGACTTTGGCAATTCGGCACTTTGGGACTTCAGCACTTCAGGACTTCAGCAATTCCCTAACCCCTACACCTAATCCTAAACCTACCCCTTTCCCTAACTCTAATCCTAACTCCACCCCTAACTATACCCTTAACTCCAACCATACCCCAAACCCTAACCCTATCCCTACCTCTTTATATAATAAGGCACATTTTCTAACAGTTTGATTGAAAGATAAAAATATCAAGTAAAACTCATGAAACATTTTAAGCCATCGTATATTTCATTTTACACAACATCCCAGGAAAGTTTGGCAGATGCACTAATAAAACATGAAGAAAACTCAGCTAGATATGTTTAATTCAAAATCCATAATGAGTTATTAGGACTGAATATCTATAAGGTTCAAAATGCATTAAGTGACTATTTTGTATTGTAGTGCCGCCTTATTGTACAGGAAAGAAAGAGATGGAGGATGCAAATGGGACCAGATGGACATGGAGTGTTGTACAGTACAGGATCCTATGTCCTAATAAAACACTTAATCGGTCAAATAAAAAGTCCAACTGATGGGGGGGCGGAGCCTGCTGCCTAACTGATCGGATGCGTCCTGCGGGACCTCCAGCTAAGCTGAGAGCTGAAACGGTTACTTATCGAGTTTGGACCCGCAAAATCTACCCAAGAGCGAGCTGCTGCCTACAGTTAGCATGGAGCATAAGACAAAGAAATATCAGACTGACAAGCCCCCAACAACCGCCGATATTGGCGATCTCCTATGGAGGCCCCACGGCACCACAAGGCCTGTCATGACATCTCTCGTAGATGGGCCGTCCTGCTCTTCTAGTGAAATGTCCCTAACTGACCTGAGGGAGTTGGAGATACAGACTAGAAGCAAGCAAGCTGCTATACCATCAGACCGAAAATCTGGGGCACCAGTGACGGAACCTACCCTGAAGGCCCTTCTAGACGAGTTACGCCGCAATATCACTGCTGACATCTCTGCGTTTAAAGAAGAGATCAGCGGAGTCTCGGCCCACCTACATGAAACGGAGGTTGCCACAGCAGGTCACGAGACACAGTTTACTGCACTAGAGCAGGAACTCTCCACGCTAAGGCACGAACAGGCGCAGACACAATACCGCATGGCAGTAATGGAGGACTGGAGGTGTTGGAAGAATGTAAAGGTGCGCGACCTTCCCAACACTGTTGCCACAGCTGAAATACCTCACCTGATCCGACTGCTTCTAACCCAACTATTCTCCGCCAAACAAGCCAAATTAATGGCACTGGATGGATGTTACAGGCTCCCAGCTCCTCCTGCAAGTGCTACAGGAGTGCACAGGGATGTCATAAACCGCTTCCAAAACGGCCCTGACAAGCAGGCATTCATGACCGCCATTCACAAAAGTCACCCTACACCTTTGAAGACCATCAGCTAGCATTCTTCCCAGATCTATCCAGAGCAACATGGACTGGAGAAGGTCCCTGGGACCCTTAACTCTGGAACTTACAAAGCACAAGGTGCCTTTTAGATGGGGAGCACCTAGGAGTCTTCTGATCTCCCATGAAGACATTGAAAGTACTGGAGGATACCAAAATACCCAGCACTCTACAGAAAATCGGGTTGCCCGCTGCCTCAGAGGGATCACCAAACCCAGCTCCGGCCACATCGTCTGTTTGTGCCTGCCACGTTGTGGGGTAGTCTTGTAACTACCGTGGTTCCCTGATCTGTCACATACAATAATTCTGTTCTGTTTAGTTTGTCTTGATCTTTCTTTTTTTTTTTTCCTCTTGTAACCACACTGAATCATTGCATCAATACACCAAATACCACAATGAAAGCTCATTGGGATGCATCCCTCTACTCTAGTACACCTGCTGGCATGGGGATTATTCCCCTTTATCCCCCCCCACACTCACCCGCCTCTCTTCTACTGAGTACCGTGAGTGCCAACCTCTTGCCTAACTACTGTGGTCCACATGCTTATAGCCAGCCAAAAAAAAAAAGTGCAGCTGATGGACTAAAAAGAACAAGACGAACCACAAAGAAATATAATACTATATAAAAAAAAGACACACATATAAATAAATGTGATGGCTAAAAAATTAATTGTCCACCTTATGGTTGCACCAGCCCAGTCCTTACGGGCTGCCCAAAATCCTGGGTGGGCCGCAAGTAGCACGGCAATGGCAATGTGTTGTGCAGGTCTGATCAAAACAGTTATTTTATAAACTACACAGAATATGCTTTTACACCAACTATCACTTCCATTATTTGAATAGCATTATCCAGATATAGAATCTGAAAGGTATCCAATTTAAATTGTATTTATGAAATCATCTGTACAGAAACCCAGTCTGGAATGCTAAGTTGTTGTATATTTGGAAACAGAACAAATACATATATCTATTGTCACATAGCATTAAGAGGAACCAAAAATTATACATGCCACATAGTGTAAATGTTCAAAAGTGCAGTAAAGCAGCAGGGAAGGACATTAGTGTTGTTGGGCATCGATGGGCCATGTGTGATGTATATTCCTGACATGTACAATGGCTTAATGCTTTAAAATTAGGTACAATCAATATTTGTTAATTCATTGGTAAAAAAATTGTTCAAACAATTAGTGTTCCTGATCGGGTAAAAAGCAGTGAACCACATCACAAATCTGCATGGATAGTTTGCATTACAGATAATGAATAGACATGGTCAGTATCAAGTCACTGCTGAAAACAAAATGTTTATAAAATATGGTGTTACACGAGAACTATTTAGATCTAACAAAAATTACCATTAACATTGTTTTTAAAAGCTTTTATATAATTTATTAGAGTGTGGATTGACGTGAATAAATAAGTAAATTACAGATTTTTTGGGCCAAACTGAACTGCACATGTTTTAATTTTGAGTTCTTTAGGTTACAACTTAAGACACTCTGGTCTTCACAATTCAGGCTTTATTCATTAATCAAACTGCAACATCTCGACTAAAACGGTTGATCTGAAAAACTCTGTCATTTTTGTCGAAATTGTACAGTTTGATTTTTATCACAAATTACTTTTATTTTCAGAAATATTAATTTGGTTCACTGTTTTGTTCATGGAATCACAAAGACAAAGGTTTTAATAGATAGAGGTGTTTGAACTTAACTATTTGCAAAGTACTTAGACAGAATAGAAGTACAGTTGTGGGTGGTGGTGGTTGGAGAGTTTAACAATTATATTTAGCAGGTGCCTGTGCCAATGGATAGGGTACACTGAAATGAATATCAGAACAATTTATTTTAGGTGTTTTGTTTGTGTTCCTAGTTCCCACACCGTTGAAGATATTTTATACAATCCAAAAATGAATATCCAGTAAAATCCTTGGAACAACTCTTAATATGATTTGTACACTCTTTAATAAAACATACTGAAAACATTTGTAAAATGTATTTCTAGGGGCTGTTCACTAAAATGAGAATTGCTGATAATTCAAAGCAAGTTTCAAATTTACAGCCAAAAAAGCCAAATTGCAATCGGTACACTTTTAATTCTAGGCACTCCTGACTTTAGTAAATAACTGTCTGCCAAGGTTATTCCCAAAAGTTAAAATTTCTAGGTATGCAAAGTGAATTTGAATCTTAAGTTCAACGTCGCTACATTGAAAACCGAAATGACTTGGCGATTTTCCCAATTTGGCTATTTTGGCTTAAGTATTGAAATTTGTTTTGGGTTTATGAGAATTCTTAATTTAGCGAGCAGCACTGTATGTGTTTAGGTAAAGTTTTAAAAAGGTTTCCTGCTTGATCAGCTTTTCCCTTGCCTATTCCTTTTTGGAATGTGAGAATAAGAATATGAAGCTCACATCTTTGGCTTTCCCATGAATAATAAATGGAGCTGTCCAATAATGTTTGTGTACAAGAAGAAAACATGGGGTCATATGCATTCCGTTTCTAGATTTGTGGATGATTAAATACATTACTTAAATTAGAGCCGAGCCCCATATGGGAAAACTGTCATCATTGTTTATAATTATTGAAAATAAAGGATTAAGGGGGAATTCATCAAGGCAAAATAGGTGCTTTTCTGGATGCAAAGTGGTAAATATCCTCTCAATTGTGTGTGCTCCTTATTTAGCATATGCCCAGAATAGCACTTGATTTAACCTTTGTTTGTATTATTTGCAATTCATGCATACAAGCTATTTACAGTAAATACAATAGAGATTGAGAATTATCTACATAAAGAGTTTGGTTTATAAGATTGTGTTCTGTTTTTTTAGACATGTAGATGCTTTGTTTAAAAAACAAAAAAACAAAAAAAAACAACAGAAGAAACTAATAATTACCATGTGGGATGATTGTCAGGAATTTTTATTTTTCCCCAGTAAATGGCAAAACTTTTTAAAAAACATTTTTTTATTTTTTTTCAGATCAATAGCTTTTTTTTTTGTCTTTTTTTTTAGCCTCTACTACTTTATGACTATGTAATTGCATATGTAAATATCTTTATTTTCTGCATCAACTGGCCTAGCTGTAATTTATATCAGTTGCCATTTTAGTTCTCTTTGATTAAAAAAACAACAAAAAACACACATTCTGAAAAGCTGAAATCAACTAATCAACAGCTTCTTCTCATCCTCTGTAATCTCGGCCTACTAGATACCACTCTTTCCTGGTGCTCTTCCTACCTCTCCCAGCGCTCATTTAGTGTTTCTTTCTCTGACTCTGCCTCTTCTCCCCAATCACTCTCTGTTGGTGTTCCCCAAGGGTCTGTCCTTGGTCCCCTATTCTTCTCAATCTACACTGTCTCCCTTGGTAAACTCAGCAGCTCCTTCTGCTTCCAGTATAATTTCTATGCGGTTGAAACGCAAATGTATCTGTCCTCCCCTGACTTCTCCCCACCCCTCTTGACTTGTGTATCGGACTGCCTCTCTGCTATTTCCAACTGGATGGCTGCTCATTTCCTTAAACTAAACCTGTCCTAAACAGAACTTCTGGTCTTCCCTCCCTCAAGTGTTGTTACTCCCTCTGACTTTTCCTCCAAGTCAATATCCGCTCTACTTCTCAGGCTTGCTGCCTAGGTGTTCTCTTTGACTTTTAACTCTCCTTCACTCCTCATGTCCTATCAATTGCCAAATCCTGCCGCTTCCATCTCAAAAACATTGTGCACATCCGACCCTTTTTTAATGCATGATAGGGCAAAGGTGCTTGTCCTCTCTCGCCTTGACTGCTGTAATCTGCTTCTCAGTGGTCTTACGTGTTCACAACTTGTATATGAAACAAGATACACCTAGATAAAACAAAAGCAGAGAACACTCATAGGGAAACACCGTTTAGTGGATATGTCCCTGCTATAGATGTTTTACACTCACAAAATAAAGGAGTTTTTTAAGCCCATCAGGTATCTTTAGATATTGAAGTATAATTCCTCAGGAGTACATGCAGAAGAAAGAAGAACTGGACATAGTGTGAAATCTTAATTGTATAAAAAAATCACATTTAATTGAAAAACTTACAAGAAATTAGAAGTAAAAATGCTCATCAAAGATTAAATTCCTCCCTCTGAGATGATGAATGGAAGGAGCAGGTTGCAGGATTTATGAAGCAGCTCTACGCGTTTCGTCTATGTATTAGACTTCATCAGGAGCAGTAACAATCAAGCATATAAATCAATAAAATACAAATACATTCAATTAAATGTGATTTTTTATACAATTAAGATTTCACACTATGTCCAGTTCTTCTTTCTTCTGCATGTACTCCTGAGGAATTATACTTCAAGATCTAAAGATACCTGATGGGCTTGAATTACTCCTTTATTTTGTGAGTGTAAAACATCTATAGCAGGGACATATACACTAAATGGTGTTTCCCTATGAGTGTTCTCTGCTTTTGTTTTATCTAGGTGTATCTTGTTTCATATATTGGTTTGTGAGGATCCGAGGAATCCTTTGTTACAGCCTAGATCCTGAGGGAAGTAATCAATTTTTCCTCCCTAACATATGGCTGCACCTGGGTGGTCTTTTTGTCTATATATATATATATATATATTACTGTGTTCACAACTTGCCCTGTTACAGTCTATAATGAATGAAGTGGCAAGGCTCATCTTCCTGTCTGCCCACACCTCCCATGCCTCCCCCTTTGTCAGTCTCTACATTGGCTTCCCGTAAGATATAGGACTCAAATTAAGATCCTGATGCTTGCTTACAAATCTCTACACAATGCTGCTCTGACCTACTTGTCCTCACTTATACCCAAATATGTCCCATCTAGGCCTCTACGCTCTGCCGGAGACCTACGTCTAACCTCTGTTCGTTCTCCTACTGCTGATGCTCACCTTAAAGACTTCTCTAGGGCTGCACCATTCCTATGGAACGCAATTGCCCTCTCTGTTAGACTTTCACCCAATATTCACTCCTTCATAAAATCTTTGAAAACGTACTTCTTTAGGAAATCATATCAATTAAACTGTGAACAGCTTTCGCTCCCCGCACCTTGATTCCTCTCCTGCAACTGTTATCAAAACAAAACACTAAGCCCTCAATGAATACTATCCTAGCAACCTACTTTTCTACCCTACCCTTACCTTTTATGCCACTATACCACACTCCCTCTAGCATGTAAGCTCATTGAGCAGGGCCATTAATCCTTCTGTTCCTGTGCCTTTGACTTGTCTGGTTACAAATTTGTGTCTGTTAGTCCACCCATTGTACAGCGCTATAACATTTTTTGACACTTTACAAATATTAATACTAATGATAAGTCAGAGTCTGTTTTTGAGATGCCCGTCACTTGCTCAGGACATTTAGATATGTTATTGCTCACTTACATTCGGACACCTTTATCTGCTTTGGAAAACTCATGCTTCTTATTTAAAGATGGTTGCACTTGTGGGGCAAGGTTAAGCCAGGAGAAACACTAATATAAGGTATTTACCAAAATGTATGTGTAACTGAGCTCCTGGCTGGGTAACTCTGCCAATGACGGCTTCCTAGCTGGAACAGGGGACAAACCGCAGCACTTCTGCCCACAGTTGCCGTGGCTTGACTGGGGTCCTGGAACCCCTCCCTCCTGGAGCCGAATGGGGAACTCGCTCTATCCACCCCCAAGCACTGGACGACACTCAGTCCTGTGAGCTCTAGTCCTTACAAGGACTTTCCCTGTTGAATCCTTCACACTGGAACAGTGATTAGCCCTTTCCCCTCTCAGTAACCAGGCAACATATAGTTATGGGAGTACAAGCTGGAATACGTTGAATCTGGCCAGATGGCCTGCTTTTTTCAGTTTCACATACAGTTGAGCACATCCATGACATTTCCACAGACAACAGGATAATCCCTTCCCATATGCCTGGGAGATAATTGAGTTAGGAACTGTACAAAACTCAATTATGTCCAGGCACAGAAAATACATATTCCACAAACACACCAAAAGTACCTCCAAAACAAATGGAAACCCCACAAAAGTCACATCCCCTGATAGCCCCAATCTGGAGGACCAACATATCCAAAAAGCACCCAGATAGGTTCAGGGGTTCGGGATTTCCATGGAAGTCATAATTTGACCTACCGCACACGAGCCTCCTGCCCAAAAGTGTTCCATAAAATCATAGCTAGTCGGTGTAGTTCTGTAGTTTAAAACCTATTAAACTACCAAGCATAGTCAATATTGTTACCCTGGAGCTTGTTCCCCTTGTTCGTGGAAACATTTCCACCAAACAGTGTCTTCCTAAGTTTTATAAAACTGAACACAGGCGATCATGGATGTCCAGCGGTTTTCAGAGGTTTCAGTGTCCGAAAATAGTTCCATGAACTCGACGACCAAACACTGCTGCATGTGTTCATGCGAACAAGATGGCCGCCACCTCATGGTCATCCATAGGAAATGCGGCCACCCAGACGAACGCTTAGAACAGTGCAGTGGAAATTGCTACAAAGTTTAGGCTTAACAAGCTCCCGGGTGGTCTCCGGTTTGTGCGGCTGTTCGGTCCCCAAACCATATAGTCCAAATACACTTTTCAGTGTATATTACAGACTATTACCTAGTCTGTGGGCAGGAGGCTGGCTAGCAGGCTCCTCCAGGAGCCCGTGGCAAAATCACATGTAAAGGGGAGTTTGTCACAGTATGCATTACGTAATAATACACACAGACTAAAACACACATAAACTTTTATTTTAAGTAATAAAAAAATAACAGTTTCCCTTAAAATATTTTCTTTATAATCTTCATTTTAATGCACACTTACACACAAGCATAGAGAAAAACATAACTGACATCTGTCATAAAAGCAAAACAAAAATAATGTAAACATGTTTTTTTAAACTAAAATGTGAGATAGTATTTGGGCACAATGTAAGCTGAAATAGAAAAGCGTGGATAAATCTCCATATCTAAAGTAGAGAGCAGGCTTTTTTTAGTTGTTATAAATCTGTTGTTATAAATACAAAACATGTCTAACAATATATTAGATCAAAACTGCAAATTGTTCCTGCAAACTCTTATTTCTTCAACTATCAACATTCACATTTGGATTAGTAGACCGGAACAGTGGTGTGCGACAGAGAATTCAAGCATTCACACGTTGTTCAAATGCATGTGATCCTTGGAACAAGAGAAAGTTTAACTAGTACCTACGATTTCTAGAACTCGTTTTCATTGTTTTATGAAGTGTGTTCTTTTCATTTAATTCAATAAATCTGTGTGCTTAATGCTAGTGTAAATATGTTGAAAAGTATTGCCGCAAACCATGTGGTTGAAAATAAAAGTAGACAGAAATATTCTGTGCACTTTATGTAGAGCTCTTTATTTAAAATAAATGGGGGTTTTATATCCCATAGATCAGGTTTCACGGTTTAGAATACCTACCACAGATCAGTCATGAAACAAAATATCTGTTTTGTGTTTCTAACACTCGAGTGGATAAAAGAGACAACTACGCTGTAAGCTTTTCTTTTTCTTCTTCTTGGTAGTTTGTCTCTTTAAGTTTTTGCAGACCGGCGGCCAGCTGTGTGCTATTAGCACCTCTTTATTCTAACAATCTAGCTAGCTGGTACAAATTAACACCTACTAATTCAAATTCTAACTTAAACTCTTTGGCTACCTAATTGGTTTCTTATCATGACCTAATATTGGCCTTCACATGGCTGTAAAAGTATTTTATTTCACCTTCATGACTTCATTTCTCAGTTACATTTGAATCCTTCATTTTATTTCAATAAAGCAAATTATAGTTGTCATTTTGTTTAATTTGTCATTTGTACAGAATGGTGCAGTGCAGACTGAGGTGATTGAATAACAATGTGACTAATTATGTTTGTTATATTTAAACATAATTAAATGTCATTTAATAAAGTATTTAGCAAATAGAGTGATATAAGTGCTGTTTGCTTGATGTCTGATCATACCGTTTTTAGGGCTTTAAGTCAAATAAGCTGGCTAGGTGCTCCTTAAAAAAAAAAAAAAAATATATATATATATATATATATATATATATATGGGTTGCCAGATGATCTGCATTAATGCATTTCAATGTATTTTACTTGTCAGAGCGATATTCAGTGAAATACATAATTGCCATCTTTGATGGACGGTAATACAAAGAGTGAGAAAATAATCCCATGAACACCATAAAAACGTAATCTCAATGAAGCTGTTGTGGTTCCTGAAATTCCCAAATGCAGTCTTACTCAGATAGATTAGAAGCATTAGCGCAAGCAATGTGAAGGGGGCACTGATTGGCTGAGAGCATCAGATGACACTCTCAGCTATCAATGGTCACCCATGGCAAATAAAGGATACAAATGGATATGTATTCGCTTGTAATAGGCAGCCAGTGATAGGCTGAGAATGTCAGCCCAAGAGATGGAGAGTCGGTGCCTGAAGACATATTCATGAACAGTTTAACAATTAAAGGTAAAGGCAATATTTTAACACCGAAAACAAGAAAAGAGGAAGGTGTTCTAAACACCACCCAAAACAATGTTGATATTCCCTCATCAGATAGCAAATATTACACATAGAATCTCGTATCTTCCCTGAGGTTAAGATGATTATCCCTGATTAAACATGGCGAGATAGGAAAAAGAGGAGACAACATATGCTTTAGATGGTGTAATGTCACTTCTGGTTTGTAAGAGTAAGATGAGATAGAGCAGTTTCAGAAGGAAGTGACTTAACTACGTCAATTCTGGGAGAAATTAAGACGGAACCCACACCAGCTGGAACAGGGTCATACCCCCAGAATCCCTGGACTTAATTGGAATAAAAACGGACCCCCTGACCAATAGGGGAGGAGAGAGCTTTATTTGAACGAAAACAGCACGCAAGCAGAATATGCTTATTTATAAAGCCCTAGGAGAGGGTGAAATGCGTTTCGGAGGAGCAGCAAGGACATATCAACTTTGCTATTGCATATAGCTTTTATTTGTTTTTATGTAATAAATTGTTTTTCAATCCAACCAGCTACTTTTGCCTGCTTGCTTGCAAAGAAGGGTTGTGCCCCCATATAGGCACAGAGTGTTACCCCCTAGAGACAGTTTCAGAGGGCTTTATACAAGGTGAGCAATATTTGTTATTTTATTACTTATCAATTTTGATGCAAACATACCAGAGAACCATTTATTTATTGACATATGCTATTTTAGCAGACAGAAGAGGGGATTGTGTCACCAAGTACACTCCTGCCCATATGATCTGAACCTATCTAGGAAGGCTCTATTCCACGTGAGTTGGACAATTGCACATTTTGTTTGTGTATCAAAGTTTCTGACTATTAGCCTCTACTTTTATTCCCTTTCTTCCCAGCGATATTTCCTTGTCCCTGACCAAGGGTAGGTGTTTTACAATACACCTCCACTGTTTTGGGTGGTGTTTAGCACACCTTCCCCTTTTTTGGTTGTTGGTTTTTACATTTGGGTGGACTAGGGAGATATCCCCCTAAGTGTAGTAGCCTATGGTTTTACACTATTGAATAATTGTATTTAAGTGCCTTGACATTCACAGAGCACTGTGTGATTATTTTGGATTTTAACACTTAAAGCCTGTAGGACTCCAAGCTTCATAACTACTTCATTAAGAGTAAGCTGTTTTGGTGCCTGGAGTGTCCTTTTAAAGGGATAATCTAAGCACCAGAACAACTTTAGCCTAAAGGGAAGCTGTAGGCACTAAAACTGCTTCATCTTATAGGAATGGTTATAGTGTTTGGAGTCTCTTGGAGAAGTCCTTCCATAAATTGATAAACTGTTCTCAATGTTTTAATGCTAAACATCGAGAGCTCCATCTGCGCTGCTTCTGTAGCATGAGCCTGAGGAGTGATGGGTGGCCATGATGTCAGTGCCAGCTGACTGCTTTTAGCCTATCACACCAGGCCATTGCTTATATGAATTGGTATGGCTAGAAGGAAGAATGTAATCTCCACCTTAGCCATACTTTTAGTAGGGGCTGGGACATTTTTCTTTAAAACTCGGAAAACGTGTTTGGCTGGCTAAAAATAATTGGATGTGAGGTTCAGGAAAATAATATTGCAGTCAGATTTAGTATATCAACCCTAACCATAACTTTCCATGATATTTTCCAATAAAATAGAGGGCAGTGGGATGTGGACAAAAGATCTTCATTTATAGTATTCAGCTTTAGTTTTGATTTATTTTATAGAGTTGCCCAACCAAGTCTGAGTCTCTACGCTGGATGGCACTCTCACAGACCACGCAGCCAGTTCCAGTTCTTTTTTTTAAATTTATTTATTTATTTTAGTTTATGTGCATAATCTAGTGTTTATAAAATGATAGCTGTAATGATAGTTGTTAGAAATCTGTGTTGTGGCATACAGATGTTGGTGTTGAATGGATTAATTAACATTTAATGACAGACATACTGGATTCACAGACTGCAGACATTGGAGCCGAAGGGGATACATTTAGATATTGACCTAGTTTGTTTTTTGTAAAGGGGCTCCCATACGAGGCATTCCTACAGGATTTTAGTCCTAACATACAGAGATACATTTAATTGATATACAACAGACACTATAACCGAATAAAAAAAATGGATATACCGTAAATATATCCATAATAGCAATAATATTGTCGTCATTATACTTACATCAATTATTTATGTGGATATATACTGTGGAAGTAGACAATTTTGGGAACCTCATTTTTATATCCTGAGAAAGTTCTCTAAAGATTAAAACATGTGGGACCTAGGCATAGTATTGCTTTACTTGATACCATTCTAACTTTTGTTAATTAAAATAAATCTTTTTAAACTTACCTGGATTCCTATATTCTCTCGGCTCCTGGATCAAGATATCAGTGAGAGTGAGGAGATCTCTCTAGTCCCCCCCTCATTGTTATCAGGGGAGGAACCCTTATGGTGGTTTGTTCTAAGCTCTATATCTTGTGAGTGCAATATATATACACGGCTCAAAAAAATAAAGGGACCATTTAAACAACACAATATTACTCCAAGTCAATCACACTTCTGTGAAATCAAACTGTCCACTTACGAAGCAACACTGAGTGACAATCCATTTCATATGCTGTTGTGCAAATGGGATAAACAACAGGCTGAAATTATAGGCAATTAGCAAGACACCCCCAATAAAGGAGTGGTTCTGCAGGTGGTGACCACAGACCACTTCTCAGTTCCTATGCTTCCACACAAGTGGCTCAGGTAGTGCAGCTCATCCAGGATGGCACATCAATGCAAGCTGTGGCAAGAATATTTGCTGTGTCTGCCAGCGTAGTGTCCAGAGCATGGAGGTGCTACCAGAAGACAGGCCAGTACATCAGGAGACGTGGAGGAGGCCATAGGAGGGCAACAACCTGGCAGCAGGACCGCTACCTCCACCTTTGTTACAGCCCACACAAAAACCTCCCCTCTTCCTGTGATTCAATTATCTTATACAATAGAAGATGCAATTATCACAGGCAGGAAAAATACAGTTTTTACAGCATATTTATAACTTATAAAATATACATCACATTCACATACAATTATATATTCACAATCAATCCATTCAGGGGAACAACATATCAAAAAATGGCATGAATCAGACCAGGGGTTCAGAAGTTAGTAAAGTATCTTTTGGGGCCTGGCTGGCAGCATGGCTATCTGGCCCAAACCGGTTTTACAGAGCCCTCTATCCTGGAGACAATGGGGAAAATAATCCAATTATATCCAGGGATAGAGGCAGACTCCATTGAGCACATGTTACCAGTAAAACACAAAAGGATACAAAAATACATAACTCCTATCATACTGAATTGAACGGGCCAAATCTCCCAGGGTCCATAGTCACAGGGCAAGAGGCGGGCAAGCAGTCCTCTCCAGGCACAAGTGGCAAAGGGCACTTCGTCACAGTAATAAATCCATGAATAAAGTAGCAGGGAGGGAAAGTACCGAATGAATGGAGGGGGATTCTTCACAGATTTCCTCTTGACAGACATAATCTAAAATCATAATTCATCCTAAAATGATTTATTCCTGTATACCTAACTGACATACTGCCTGACCTCCTTCCTCAAGATACACATTGGCAATACATGTGTTTTCCTTTGGATCTCTTTGTCTTTCTTCTTCAAGCTGATCATGGGTGTCTTTGTTCCATTATATGCTCCTTTCTGTTAGTCATACATTAGCCTCTGCTTTTATGGAAAAATAAGATACTAATATCTACTGAATTACTTCACCTCACAGATTTCATGAAAATGTTTCATTAATTTAATAATGTATTGGTTATTAAACAAACATAAACTGAACATATTTATATTATTATTTGTTTATAGTGCTTTCCGTTAGTTTGTTAGTCATACTACATGATATGAGTTTTTTTTTTAATTTAAATTCTATGACTAAAATACAGAATTTAGTTTTCTAGTGTATATGGTAGAAATTCTAAATGATATGACAGAAATATTATTTTTAACGTTCCTCTGGTAAAATTAAACACATTGTTTAGTGATTTACATTACCACTCTAGATATACATTATCATTCAGTAGTATGCATTTTGCATTTTCTTCAGTAGATGGCAGCAAAGATCTGGTTATTGACATTTGCACGTTGCACTCTTCAGAGCTAATATTTTAATAGGATCCTATATTAGTAAAGCCAAGGCAGAAAATAAGTTAAGATAAATACAGGAGATTGCATTAGTGCATAGGTTTGTTCTAATAATTATTGAGAGCCACAGGGAATTTGGATTCATAGTGTGATTCTCCTTGACTCTGAGTGGAAGTTCCAAGTGAATATAGACTAAAATGCCCTATCACTCTAGGAGACACAAATAACTCACACAATCTTCTTAGAATCATTATAAATAAAAACAACTTGCCACTGTGGTGCTAATCCTTCCATTTTATTCTGAGCATTTATTGACACTTTGTAGGCAATTTTATTACTGTGCAAGTGATGGAATATTTTGATAGTATATAGAGGAAGAGAAGAAACAAAAAATGTTAATAGTTGAGATATTGTTCTCGCTCTAATTGATTTAATACATGCAAAGAAGTTGTCTTGTTAAAGGTAGTTGGACATGGAACATAAAATATGAAATTTGTTTGTCAATTTTTCTACTCCTTTTCTAAAATGTGTACGTCTATCTAGAAAAAAACTTTTTAAAAAAGCACAATACAATGCATTTATATCGATTTTTTTTCCCTATGCAGAGTTTACATCATTGTTTCAATTAAAGGAACAATATTGTGTTTGTGCTGTTGTTATAAAACAATATTTCAGAAGTAATTATAATTTGTTGGTTTGGAAGAATTTATGTATAATTATAAAATAATGTATTATACGGTCAATATAGATGATGGTATATAGAATGTAGACCTTTTGGTATATAGAATGTAGACCTTTTGCCCAAACTAAAACCTACTGTACATTGCACAGGGTATAGAACAGGCTTAAACATAAAGTGAATCTGTAGCTAATGTTGTTTTAATTAATGATTAATTATAATTTATATCTCTGATATATATAGAATATAGGGTTTAGGGAGTAAAACTATTTATGAAATAAAAATACTCAGCAAGAAGATTAATTGCAAAAGCATAATTGTAATATAATTTACATATGGATTGTTTGAGGTTGTATCAAATGTACAAAACTTTAGTATACTGTGAATATAAAATATTATTGTAGAGCTGGTGGAAATTAAAAAGTTAATGCTATATATGATTAGACCTTAAAGGACCATGGCCATTTCATTTCAATGCAAGTGGCCCCAGTGCATTTGTCCTGCAATGTTAAACAGATACATCAATGTTTTCTTAGCAGTAAACACACCTCTAGTGGTCGTTTTCCTGCAATAAACTGCAATAAACATGTCAGACTCAGTTATATGACATTTGAGGTCCTCGTGCATCACATGAGGATGTCAAACATCCTCTAATGCTGGGGAAATGATTTAATGCCTGCATATGAGAAGTATTCTCACGCAAGATGCTACCAAGGAGTTTGTCCATGCTCTAGTAATTTCCCGCATGGATTACTGTAACCCTCTCCTGATTGGTCTCCCCAAAAGCCGTATTGTTCACTACAGTCTGTAATGAATTCTGCAGCTAGACTGATTTTCCTCTCTAGTCGGTCCTCCCACACCTCACCCCTCTGCCAGTCCTTACATTGGATACATGTACCCTATAGGAGTCAATTCAAAGTTCTAACCCATACATTTAAAGCACTGAACAATTCTAGCCCCTCTTATATCTCTTCACTGATCCATAGGTATGCCCCTCCTCGTACCCTCCGCTCTGCCTGTGACCACCTCCTGACCGCTGCTCGCACCCGTACAGCCAACTCGCGCTTATGGCTTATGGAAGCTTATGGCCTCCCAGAGTAATCTCTACCTCACATACCTGTCTCTTGCTCTCTCTCCTGTGGGACAGTGCTTTGTTCTCTCCTCCAGCTCTGCTTCACTCTCACCCTATTTGATATTTCCTGTCCTAATGTTTCTAATACCCCACCTCCTATAGTCTGTAAGCTCGTTTGAGCAGGGTCCTCTTCAACCTATTGTTCCTGTAAGTTTTCTTGTAATTGTCCTATTTATAGTTACATTCCCTCTCTCAAAATATTGTAAAGCGCTACGGAATCTTTTGGCGCTATATAAATGGCAATAATAATAATATTTGATTGGATAAGCATTACAATCACAGCACATGCGCTTTCCTCCTCTAATGGTTCTCTGTGCTTCTTTACAAGAAGACAAAGAGATTGCCTGCGGGACAACACCATCAGAGGTGGAGCAGGGAAACTGCACATAGTGAGTCTCAGCACTGGGAAAAAAGGAGCGTAAAAACTTTTTACCCCCTTGTTAATTGCATTTAATTGGATCCTGAGTCTGGATCCTGAGTCTAAATAGGAAGAAGAATACTATATCGTAAGTAGTACAAATGCTATAGTGGTCCTTTTAGGATTTAGGAGGGATGATTAAAATGGCATGTCACTTAATGATGTCCAACTATTACACCAATTGTATGGATACATTTTATTTGAAAAATTATCTACAAGCCTTGAATAATTAGGGAATTTAGAGTATTTCATTTCTCATCAGTACAACACCCAAAACAGTATTACTCACAATAAAATGAATAAACATTCAAACCACATTCTAACATTTAGGATAAGGAAAGGTAGAAAAGAAGGCAGGGGAAAGGGTTTCTTTTTAGTTAGTGGGGAATCTGTATAGATTGGTATTATGCAACTTTTTTTTTATAAATTCTTTATTTATGAAGAGTTCATATTTTTTTTTTGGGGGGGGTAGGGGTACAGAAGAGAAAAAGGAGGGGGTTGACAATAACGGTTTGTTTCATACATTATTTGCAGTGGTTGCTCTTGTTGTTCAAAATACAATACAACTGTTTATAGAGTTAGTTTTTGGGCGTTTGTTCATTGGCCCAGTGTTACAGATGTGTTTCGTATCGTCTTTTCCTTGTCTAATGGTTGGGGTGGGGTACAAAAAGAAAAGAAAAGGGGGGGATTGGATATCCTAATATTTTGTCCTTTTGTCTTTGCTCTGATGTCGTATCCTCTTACTGATTTGTGGGTCGGGTTTGTCTGGCATCTGGTGTGTGTGTGAGTTTGTGGGGGATTAGCTTGGGTAATTAGGTTGTAGCACTTCTCTGTAGTGTCTGTGGGTTTGGGTTGGGGGGTGTGAGTCTGATGTTTGTTTGTCACTGCATCTGTGGTGGGTTTTTGTAGCTTTTTGGGAGGTTGTGCGTGTAATCGTATGTGGTGACGGTTGATCGTGTGTGTGGGTGTTGGTTCGTGTTGGAGTTTCGTTTCGAGGTGTTTTGAGGTGTCATTGTGTGTCCTGTGGGATGGGTCTTTTTGTGCTGATCTCCCCTGGTTAGCGAGAGGGTGTTTGTTGTGTAGTGGTCCTCCTCGTGAGTTCACTTTCTCTTCCTTTCTTGTGTGTGGGTTCGGGGTGAGTGCGCCCTTGGTTATTGTCTTTGCGGTTTCGGGTGTAGGTCTGTATCAATTAAGCACTCTTTGTAGAGGGGGTTTGTGGGCTTTGTGAGTGGTGAGTTAGGTTGTGTTTTGAAGGTGGTGTTGTGGGGGGGCCCTTGTCTGGTGGTGGGTGCGTGTGTTTCGCCAACGGGTGGGGATTGTTCCCTTCTTATTTCTTATGGCAGGGTCGGGAATTCATAGAACCAGGGGTCCCAGATCTTGTTGTGGTGTTTTGTAGTGTCATGGATTAAAGCGGACATTTCGTCCATTTTTATAGTGTCTTTGATTTTCCGCTTAATTGTGTCCATTGTTGGGGTATCCGGGCTACCCCACTTTTCTGCGATTGCTCTTCTAGTGGCCAGAGCTATTTTGGCGATGAGTTTGTTTTGGGCCCGTGTTGTGTCTGCCAAGGGTTTGGACAGGAGCCATATCCATGGGTCCAGCGGGATGTTAGTGTGTAAGATCTGTGAAACCATAGTAGCAATTTGGTGCCATAGTTGTGCTGTGTGGGGGCATTCCCACCACATGGTACGTTCCCTTCTGTCCGCAGCCCTTCCAGCATGAGTCGTTGTCCGACCTGCCCATCTGCTTGAGTCTTAAGGGGGTGAGGTACCACCTCATGAGGGTCTTGTAAGCCTGCTCTTTATGGTTGACGCAAATTGAGATGGTAGCTATAGCTTCCCAAATGTCGGCCCAGTCTGATGGGTCTTCTGCCGGGCCTAAGTCCCTCTCCCAAGCTGACACGTACGTGAGTGCTCCGACTTTGGTGTGTTGTATTATGTGTGAGTATATCTCTGAGATTTGGCCTTTACGTGCTGGGGTTTGTAGGCATTGTTTTTCAAAGAGTGTCTGCTTTCTGGTCCCTCCCTGAGTTATTGTCGGGGTTTCTAGAAAGCTTTTTATTTGTATGTGGCGAAACATGTCGAAGGTGCGAAAAGGAGTGTTTTGTGGAAGTTCTGCGAATGGGGTCGGGCGGCCGTTTTTGTAAAAGTGTTGTAGTCTTGTAAGGTCATTATCTTCGAAGCGGGTAAAGTCTTTGGGCGTCATGCCCGGTGGGAGGTATTATGCAACTTTTTAACAATCTTGGATGTTTATTACAAAATGGGTTATAGACTAGGATATTAAAATAGAAAAAAAAAATATGTAACCAGGTGGCAGAACATAATTTACCATAATGGTTTAATGGCAGATAGGAGAAAAATGCAACCCATTATATATTTGATTTTCTTCTTCATGCCTATGCCTTGAAGAGCTGTGAAATGTATGGGACATATGACTGATCAATGGCATCAATGTTTTTTGAGATTTCTTCGTGGATCAGCAACCTGCTTATATATATATATATATATATATATAATCAGTTATATCATTGAGTTTTCTGTTTTAGCAATAAGGCATTAAAGCATTTTTAAATTTATCTATGGAATCTAATAACACAACCTCTTTAGGCAGATAATTTAACATGTTCTTACTGGGGGGGAAAAGACCCTTTAGGCGCCTTTTTTCTAAATAAAACAATTCCAGTTTTTCTAGCCTTTCCCCAAAATTCATGTTTTTCATTCCCCTTACTAGTTTTGCAGTTCACCTCTGCACTAGTTCTGCAATATCCTTCTGGTGACCCAAATTGCACTGCATATTTGTGGTGGGGACTTACCATTGATTTGTAAAGTTAAATTATATTTCGACCACTTGCATCAATACCCCATTTTATACATGAAAGCACCTTACTAGCTCTTGCAACAGCAGACCGGCATTGCATATTGTTGCCTAGTTTGTGATCTCTAATTGTTCCCTAGTCCTTTTCATTTAATGTTATCCCAATCTTTACCCCATTTAATGTATAAGGCTTGTGGGATTCCTTTTCCAAAATGCATGACTTTCTATTTATCTTTATTTAATCTCTCTGCCACTTGCCTGCCCAGTCTCCCAATGTATACAAGTCCATATTTAATGAATTTATATTATGTTCAGACTATATTATCTCACCTATTTTTGTGTCATCTTCAAACACTGACAAATTACTTCCAATGTTCACTTCAAGATCCTTTATAAACAAATTAAAGAGAAGTGCACCCAGGACAGAACACAGGCACTCCACTTACCACTTTTGTCCAATTTGAAAATTTGTCATTTACAGCTACTCCCATCTCAATTTTCCCATCTCTCTATCAAATAGTTATTTTTTATATCTAAAGGATGTAGATCTCTAACAGTGTAGATCTCTAACCTTTGTATCTTTTATTAACAGATTGTTTCATGTCTGCAGTCTCAAAGCAAACTGAAAATTACTGGTACACTTCAGATCACTTTTTGACTGAAACGTCGACACATTTCTTCCTTGTGTATAATTGCATAATAAAACTTCAAGATGTATTTGCAAAGTCCTGTGAGTGCACCTTCCTTGATACTTATAAGCGATTTGCACCCAGGCAAGGACAAGACCGGAAGAGGAAGTGCTGGATCCACGTGAATATATATATATATATATATATATATATATATATATAAAAAAAAAAATATATATATATATATATATATATATATATATATATATTGTTATTCCTGCTAATAAATTCAAAACCAACATAATTATTAACAAATGTTGTTTGATACATTATAAGACAATTTTAATCCATAGGGTAACTGTAGGATAATGATTGCAAGCTAATTGGAATCAACAATTCAAGTCAATGAGATGAAACGGGAGCAATGGATAGGAGTGTCAGACCTTCCGGCATCCGTACTCCGGGGACTTCCGGGTAGACGGAGCGCGGCCACTCCCCCTCCTCTGACGCGGTCACTCCCAGGATACAAAGGGAGACCGCGGCAACACATCAGTGCTGGATCAATTTGAAAGCCTCCCGCGAAAACTTCAAAGCTAAGTGTATCTGTGTTTACCTCTACTGTGTATCGGACCCGGACTGTTTATCGTTTTCCTGCCTTCTCTTCTCCTCGACCACGGACTTGCCTTTGGATACTCTTTTGTCTGCAGCAACTTTAATCCTCTCTGAGAAACATCTCTCATCAAACCGGATTACCACCCCTACAAAGCTAAGTAGAACTCATCTGCCTAAACAGGAGTATTGTTATCCTGCATCTCTGCTTACCTTCTTTTGCTTCAACCTAACTAATTGTTCTGCTGCCATTTAACAATTCTACATTGGAATCTCATCTCTGTTCAGACTAATAATTGCCTCAACCTAATCTTCTCTGCAAATCCTGCTGCTGCTTAACTTTCTGACAAGGAATTAAAGAGACAGCTCAACTTGAATTTTACTTTATTTCAATTATAAAAATTTAATAAACAATTTCAGTTATCTACAGTTGTGATCCATATTGTCAATAAGTGACCATTACAGATTGATCCAGCCGCTTCCAGCATGTTTTTCGTAAGGAACAAGGATCAGACTATACGCCCAATCATCGACTACAGGTCATTAAATAAAATAACTATCAAGAATCGTTTTCCATTCATCATTGGCCTTGATTCTAACAAGGTTATATGCCCCACGAAGGTCGAGTTTAGTGTAGATGGTAGCTGTTCTTAATCTTTCGATCAACTCATTGATCAGGGGAAGAGGGTAACGATTCTTGATAGTTATTTTATTTAATGACCTGTAGTCGATGATTGGGCGTATAGTCTGATCCTTGTTCCTTACGAAAAACATGCTGGAAGCGGCTGGTGAACAGGAAGGTCTAATGAACCCTTTACGGAGGTTCTCATCCAGGTATTCTTTGAGGGTTTTTAACTCTGATTCAGAGAGAGGGTAAATGTGTCCAAAAGGGATAGGAGCACCAGGAACAAGGTCAATCGGACAATCATAAGGTCGATGAGGAGGAAGTGTCTCCACTTCCTTTTTACTGAATACATCGGCGAACTCAGAATAGATGGAAGGTATGGGGGTTTCTTTAGTAGCTTGTAGAATGGGGATGTGTTGTAGACATGTTCCCTTACAATATGCAGAGTTAAAGGTGAGAGAGAAAGGAGCCCATGTAATATAGGGGTTTTGAGAAGTCCTCTTACTCCAGAAGAGAGAACCAGAAGAAGACAAATGAACCTCTGCATGTACTGTGCTTCACAAGAACATGTGGTCCCAGAATGTCCCCTATTGAAACGTCCTAGAGGCGGTAAGCATGGTTCTACTACGAATGTAATGAGTGTACTTCCTCCTAAAACTACCTCTCATCTCTCCTCTGTTTCTCTCATATTACAGTGGGACAAAGAAAGGATTACCACTGATGCCATTATCGATTCCGGTGCTAATGGGGTTTTCCTGGACTCATCCTTTGTTACAAAAAATAAAATTCCTTGTGTTCAAAAACGTAATTCCGTCTCTGTCAGAGTTATTGATGGCTCCTTAATATCCTCGGGGCCCATTCGTTCTGAAACTATCCCTTTAAGAACTACTACCAATCATATCCATTCTGAATTTCTTGTTTTTGATGTTATAAATTCTCCTCTTTATCCAATTATATTAGGAATCGACTGGTTGCGGACTCACAACCCATATATTACATGGGCTCCTTTCTCTCTCACCTTTAACTCTGCATATTGTAAGGGAACATGTCTACAACACATCCCCATTCTACAAGCTACTAAAGAAACCCCCATACCTTCCATCTATTCTGAGTTCGCCGATGTATTCAGTAAAAAGGAAGCGGAGACACTTCCTCCTCATCGACCTTATGATTGTCCGATTGACCTTGTTCCTGGTGCTCCTATCCCTTTTGGACACATTTACCCTCTCTCTGAATCAGAGTTAAAAACCCTCAAAGAATACCTGGATGAGAACCTCCGTAAAGGGTTCATTAGACCTTCCTGTTCACCAGCCGCTTCCAGCATGTTTTTCGTAAGGAACAAGGATCAGACTATACGCCCAATCATCGACTACAGGTCATTAAATAAAATAACTATCAAGAATCGTTACCCTCTTCCCCTGATCAATGAGTTGATCGAAAGATTAAGAACAGCTACCATCTACACTAAACTCGACCTTCGTGGGGCATATAACCTTGTTAGAATCAAGGCCAATGATGAATGGAAAACGGCGTTCAGGACCCGATATGGCCTTTACGAATATCTTGTCATGCCCTTCGGGCTCTGTAACGCCCCTGCAACCTTTCAGCATTTCATAAACGATATCTTCAGAGATCTCCTAGATGTTTGTGTCATCATCTACTTAGATGATATTCTCATCTACTCCAACAACCTTGAGGAACACAGAAAACATGTGAGATGGGTATTATCCAGATTAAGAACACACAAATTATATGCAAAACCAGAAAAATGTATTTTTGAAGTCAATGAAATCACTTTTTTGGGATACGTTATCTCCCCTCATTCCATAAGTATGGATACCTCAAAAATAGATTGTATTGTCAATTGGTCTACTCCTGCTAATATTAAGGACTTACAACGTTTTTTGGGATTTGCCAACTTCTACAGGAAGTTCATTAAAAATTACTCCAATGTAGCTCATCCGCTTAACCTGCTCAATAGCAGTAAACGTTCCTTTGCTTGGAACGAAGAGGCTCAAGCAGCCTTTGATGAATTAAAACGGAGATTTACAAGTGCTCCCATTCTCCAACTCCCTAATCCTGATTTTCTCTACGTCATGGAAACAGATGCTTCTGACGCAGCTATCGGGGCTGTCCTTTCTCAGCAACGATCGCCTCAAGATCCTCTCCATCCAGTGGCTTTTTTCTCACGATCTATGTCTCCTGCTGAACGAAATTATCCTATAGGAGAAAAAGAATTGTTAAGTATTAAAGCAGCATTCGAAAACTGGCGACACATACTTGAAGACTCACGCACTCCTGTAATTGTTTACACTGACCACAGGAACCTTGAATATCTTCATTCGAACAAAACTCTCTCTGCCAGACAAGTAAGATGGAATCTTTTCTTTGCCCGATTCAATTTTCAAATTATTTACAGACCTGGATCCAGAAACAAAAAAAGCAGATGCTCTGTCCAGGATTCAACAAGATCTTCCTGTGATTGAAACTCCCCCACCTAAAATCATAGGTATCATTTCGTCATTAATAGATGATATTAAACATCTTAAAGAAGAAGATCTTGAGCTTCCCAAACAAAAGAAACTATCAAAAAAGGACGGTCTCTACTACTTCAAAAACAGGTTATACATTCCTCCCTTGTTTAGGAATAAAATTATCACCTTAATACATGATTCCCCTCTGGCTGGTCATCCTGGTACAAGGAAAACACTGGAGCTGTCTAAAAGATATTACTGGTGGCCTCGCCAGGACAGAACCATAGAATCTTATGTCAAAACCTGTCCAACCTGTCTGAGATCAAAATCTGACCATCATCCACCATTCGGTCAACTATTAAGCCTACCGATCCCAGAAAGACCTTGGCAGTCCATTTCAATGGATTTCTTGGTGGAACTCCCTCCTTCGCAACATCATAACACCATTCTAGTAGTGGTAGACCGTTTCACCAAAATGTCTCATTTTATTCCTTTAAGGAAATTACCCTCTTCATCTGAGCTTGCAAAAATATTCATCGACAACATAGTGAAACTCCATGGACTTCCTGAGGAAATCATTTCAGACAGGGGAACACAGTTCACCTCCAAGTTCTGGAATGAGATGTGTTCCTCTCTCAGTATTCAACGTAAATTGTCTTCAGCCTATCATCCCCAAACCAACGGACAAACAGAGAGAGTTAACCAGTGTGTTGAACAGTACTTGAGGTGTTATTGCTCTCACTTACAAGACGATTGGATCACATGGTTACCAATGGCAGAATTCTCATATAACAACTCTGTACACGCTAGCAGTAAAATGACTCCATTCTTTTCAAATTACGGATTCCATCCCTCTTCGATTCCTGATCAGGGACTCCCTTCTTCTAATCCATACGTCTCCAACCACAACGCTTTCATGTCTGCCCTCTTCCTCAAGTTGCGTGATAACCTCAAAAATGCATCATCTGCTCAGAAAAAGTTTTTCGATACTGGCAGACGACCTTCCCCTGCTTACAACGTTGGTGATCTCGTATGGCTCTCTTCAAAGAACATTGTCACAAACCGTCCCTCAAAGAAACTGAGTTCTCTCTTCCTTGGCCCTTTTCGTATATTGTCTCTTATCAACGAAAACGTGGTCAGATTGAAACTTCCACCTACCATGAAACTTCATCCTGTCTTCCATGTGTCTCTGCTTAAACCACACCGCTCCGACCCTTTTCTAAGGGATGCTCTTACCACTCCTGATCCCCTTCTTGTACAAGGTGAGGAAGAGTACGAGGTCCAGAGGATCCTGGATTCGCGAATCCATCGTGGTTCCTTACAGTATCTTATCCGGTGGAAAGGCTACGGAGTTGACGAGGATTCCTGGGTGTCGTCCTCCGCGGTGCATGCTCGTCGACTCATCAACGCGTTCCATGCTCGCTACCCTTCCAGACCTCGTTGACAGCATCCGGTGGCTGCTTCTTATGGGGGGGGTTCTGTCAGACCTTCCGGCATCCGTACTCCGGGGACTTCCGGGTAGACGGAGCGCGGCCACTCCCCCTCCTCTGACGCGGTCACTCCCAGGATACAAAGGGAGACCGCGGCAACACATCAGTGCTGGATCAATTTGAAAGCCTCCCGCGAAAACTTCAAAGCTAAGTGTATCTGTGTTTACCTCTACTGTGTATCGGACCCGGACTGTTTATCGTTTTCCTGCCTTCTCTTCTCCTCGACCACGGACTTGCCTTTGGATACTCTTTTGTCTGCAGCAACTTTAATCCTCTCTGAGAAACATCTCTCATCAAACCGGATTACCACCCCTACAAAGCTAAGTAGAACTCATCTGCCTAAACAGGAGTATTGTTATCCTGCATCTCTGCTTACCTTCTTTTGCTTCAACCTAACTAATTGTTCTGCTGCCATTTAACAATTCTACATTGGAATCTCATCTCTGTTCAGACTAATAATTGCCTCAACCTAATCTTCTCTGCAAATCCTGCTGCTGCTTAACTTTCTGACAAGGAATTAAAGAGACAGCTCAACTTGAATTTTACTTTATTTCAATTATAAAAATTTAATAAACAATTTCAGTTATCTACAGTTGTGATCCATATTGTCAATAAGTGACCATTACAAGGAGGTAACATAAAAAACACACAAATAAAACATACAAATATTGCATACATACATAGAGCTTAGATTCTTAGCTCATTTGAGCAGGGCCTTGTTCACCTCTTGTCTCTGTTATATTCTGTATGTTAATTACTTGTTGTCAAGTATAAACATTTTATAATTGCAAAGTGCTGAAGAATATGTTGGCACTATAAAAATGCTAATGATAATAATAATAATAATAATAATAATAATAATAATAATAGTCTGCTCAAGATCTATTATTCTTTCTGCTGATGAGATGCTCAAGAATCAGCACCAAGAATACTCTGAGGAAACAAAAAGCATTATGTGCAGCACTAGGCTGATAATTAATTGATGTCACTCCTTGTTGCAACGCATGTCCTGTTGAACCTTTCCTGTTAAATTATGGGCTCTTGTGTCCTTTGTGCCTTGACTCACTAAGAGTGCCAAACCTCCTTATAAAATTATGCTAAGCAAAATAAACAGGTCTCTCCACAAAGTGAGGGTTGAAGTTATAATGTATTAGATGAGTAGAACTGCCAAATTTGGAAACAAATAAGTATGTGTCATTTAGAGTGAACATGGGATAAAACAGGTAAAATTGTAAAGGAACCTAAAGAGGACAGTCCCCATTATAGGAAAGAAAGAAAGAAAGAAAGAAAGAAATAAAGAAAGAAAGAAAGAAAGAAAGAAAGAAGAAAATATGAGGAAAAGGGGAAAAAAAGAAAAAGAAGGAAGGAAGGAACAAACTCAGACCATGGTGGGGGTAGAAAGAGGGGACCAGAGACTGCAGTCAAGAGCAGAGGAAATGTATTAGTGTGTGTAGAGCAACCAAGTAAGTAGAAGAGATAATGAGTTATCAGTTTTAAACAATGGGTCCCAAATTTTAGTTTTTATATTTATCATGTACCAGAGTTCTTATTCTGTCCATTTAAGCTGTCTCCTTAGAAATAACCATTATCAAGATGAAGATTTGAGGAACCGCCCAGAGCTCTGCAAATGTTCTTCTAGTGGACAGACAGTTATGAGAGCATCAGAATTTTTAGTCAAAAGCCAAATCTATTAATCAGGAGTTCCCAAGCCGAGATTGGAGACAAGGGTGAGGAAAAGTGAAGAGATCTGACTGCTTTTGATCTGGGATTAAATCAGATACTGTATTATCTCAATTATCTCCAGGCAGAAAAAAACACATATTTCTATAAAACCCCAAAAGTGCCCCAAAACACATAAAATCCCCACAATTGTTATATCCCCAGATAGCCCTCATCTGGGTGACCAACATATCCAAAAATCACCAAGATCAGTTTAGGGGTTTTGGAATTTCCTGGAAGTCTTATTTTGACCGACCACTCGCATGGTCCCATGCCCAAAACTGTACCAGAGAATCGGGCTGTGCGGTCGGTCTACTTCGGGAATTCAAAGTGAATACAAAATACCGAACGTATAGCTTCGGGAGTAGGCTCAGTCTATGTCTCTGGTTCGGGAGCTTATTCCCGCCAAACGCCCTTTCGACTCTCGTTCGAATAGCCGAACATCCGTGGAAGGTAAGTAGTGAGCGGTGTTCGTGCCGTGTCCAATTTGAGTTCCATGCACTCAACGACAAAACACCACTCATGGTGCTCGCGGCTTAAGGTGGCCACCACTATGTGTCCGAAGGCCACTTCAAACCACTTTGTGAGTTCGGGAGTTCGAAGTGCCGCTTCGAACCACTTCGGGAGTTTGAAGTGCCACTTAGAGAGTTCGAAGTGTAGCCATACGAGTCCAGAAATGCACAAACAATATCTTAAATAAACCAAAGTCTATTACAGGGGCCATAGTCCCTGGGCAGGAGGCTGGCAAACAGGCTTCTCCAAAAGCCAGTGGCGAGGTTGCTTTCGCCACAGTCACCCATGATGATATCTTCCCCCTTCTTTGTCATTTTTGCTATTTCCTCCACTAGTAGATTATCTAACTCTTTTATTTCTCCTGGGGGCCTATAAATCACACCTACACGGCTTACTGTATGATTACCAAATTCTAACGTAACCCAAACAGACTCTATATTCACCTCATTATCTTTTATCAGGCTAGATTTTATGCTATCCTTCACATATAGGGCCACCCCTCCCCCTTTCTTGCCGTTCCTGTCTTTTCTATATAAAGAGTACCCTGGTATTGCTATGTCCCAGTGATTTTTCTCATTATACGATGTCTCAGTAATGGTGACTAAATCTACATTATCAGTTGCCACTATTGCCACAAGTTCATGGATCTTATTCCGTAAACTGCGAACATTTGAAGATATGACTCTAAGCTTATTATTTTTTAACACACTTGCGTCAGACACCTTCTGTCCTTGTTTGAGGGGGCAATTGGATTGATGTTTTATCACCCTTTTGCCCCCCGCCCCTAGTTTAAATACATCCTAGCAAAATCTCTGAACTGTTTACTGAGAACATTTGTTCCTTTTTTGATAAAGATGCAAACCATCTTTTTTGTACAGTTTTTTCCATTCCAAACAGAGCTACCATGAGAAATGAAGCCAAGTCCTTGCTCCCGACACCATTCACCAAGCCACAAGTTAAAGTCCCTAATATGCATCCGCCTGTCATTCTGAGGGTTATGCACAGGCAGAACTTCAGTGAATGACAGTGTGGAAGCAACCTGCCGTATATCATTGGCAAAAACACAAAAACTTCCTTTACCTCTGAAACCTCATTGCAAACCTTCACGCAATCTTTAATCTGACTGACATCACATCTCCCGTTCCACACAAAATGTCAGGGAGACGTGCATGCACAAACCAGGTTGCAAGACAGCCCTTTGGCTGCAGCTACAAACAAAGTATCCTCCCCTGGCTCCCATGAAACCCAAAGACAGAGGTGTGCAGAGGTGTGTCAGTGTCACGACTGCACTTACCTGCATCTCCCCCGCCGCGTCTCCGCCCATGGCTGCAGCGGTCTCCTTTCGGTGCACGGCGAGGACTCTGGCGTGTCCAGCTTTACAAACAGCTGACCGGCACTCCTGCAACACGTAGACGCGGTGCCTCTTAAAGGAACAGTACACCTGAAATTGTTTAAAGGACTAATCACCTTCTAACCAATAGAATGTGAGAATTGGATACCTCTCCCCTATATTATTATTATTATTATTATTATTATTATTATTATTTTATTATTTCTATAGTGCTATCACATTCCGTAGCGCTATACAATGGGTGGACTAACAGGCATGTAATTGTAACCAGACAATAACAGTCTACCTCTATCTCATTGCTCAGTTCTACTGTGCTTACTGTGGTGTCATCTTCAGTGTGCCCATCTGCCTTGTTTGATTTATCTGGTATCTGACCCTCTGCCTGTTTTATTGTCTCTGAACCTGTGCCTAGTTGAACTGACCCCTGTCTTCCCTCGACTACGAATTTGTTCTTTCCTTTGGTACTTGGCTTTGGCTGATTCCTGAAAATTCAGCTATATTTCCCTGCTTATCTGGATTTCCTGACCCATGGGTTGTCTCACCGCTTCTGGACCTATAGGTATTTTTAAGGACCATGAAGGCATTACTAGTAGTGCAGCTTACTTAACAATGCAAGTGACTGTAAGAATCATATCACCCATTGAAACATCCTGCACTGTTTGAAAGCAGGGGTGAGCTTACATTTTAAGCAAATTTACATGCATTATATAAGTGACTAGTGGCTTCTGGCAGAGAAATGTATTCATCTACAGGCTAGTAATCATAACTAGAATATAAGTGAGGCTTTATGAACTAGATTTTATTTTGCAAAATATATGAAAATAAAATGTTTAATACTTGATTTTGGTATTGAAAATGTTAGTGCCTTTTTATTATTTAATACAATTATTTTTTTTAAATTAAACTGATGAAATAGCAATACGGGTCATTCAAAATCAAATTTTAAATTCTCTTACTTAATATTATATATCAAATATGAAATTGTAAAAAGATAAAAAATGTTATGATTTGTCATAAAACAAACAAGATGATGTACATTTAAACAAAAATACAGTTATACAGTTCAATATAACATTTTAATATCTCAGATAATTATGATTACCTTTACATTCTTTTTATTAATAATATTCTCATTTCCAGATGTATCCTACCCTGGTTCCTTCTATAATTTGGATGTGTCATTCTTTTTTGGGAACATAAAACATATTCAGACATGAATAAAGCTAAAAATAAATATCTTCGGTCAAGGTTATATAAACAGTTATATCACTTAAATATATAAAGAAAATATGAACACTGAGGCTGCCAGTGTTCCAAACAGCCAAACAGACTAATTGGTGATATAGAATGATATTAGAGGGCATGCAATTAATTCACCAAATACTATGTATTCTGTTGTGAAAAGTGTATTCAATTATCTATGAACAAACTCATAACATACAAACAGTATGATCACTACAACTAAGATGCGTCATTGTTGATGCTTACCAACTCTCAGACATTTTGGAAAATACTACACTGATCTCCTGGCAAGGGTTTAACACAGTAAAGGAGTTTAAAGGGACACTATAGTCACCTGAACAACTACAGCTTAATGTATTTGTTCAGGTGAGATCTATAGCTCCCTGCAGGCAATCTAATGTAAACACTGTATTTTCAGAGAAAATACAGTGTTTACATTGATTGATAGGAATACCTCCAGTGGCCGTCACTCAGATGGCCACTAGAGGGACTTCCTATCATGCAGGACCCTAAAAAGGCCCTGTACACGTCAGACGTTTGAAAATACGTCTGACGTGTGCAGGAGAGAGAAGGCACTGTGTGCGCGCCTTCTCTCTCCAGCCTGTCAGAGAGGAGAGGGGGCGGGCAAAGACCGCGAGCTTGCTGTCAGTCAGCTCAGCTCGCGGACGCGCACACCGCGCACATGCTGCGCTCAGGACTTCAGAGGGTGGCATGAATAATAATTGATAAACATTTTACATATTTAATGGACTAATTGTGTGTGAACCACTGAAAACTATAGAAATTTAGAAAAAAAAATATTTGCTTAGTTGTAAAATTATATTAGTGCCTATTAGGAGAAACACACAAGACTTCACTGCATAAATACCTCCCTAAGGTCTCTGTTTAGGAGGGACATGTCCATATTTTGTCCAAATGTCTCTATACTTCTTTTCTATTCTAATGTCCCACTAGATACACAGAATTTGTGTTGTGGCTAAATTAATATCAGCATTCCACAAAGTTACATAGTTACATAGGCTGAAAAGAGACATGTGTCTATCAAGTTCAGCCTCCCTCACATTTATTTTTTGCTGTTGATCCAAAAGACGGCAAAATAAACCCAGTTTGAAGCACTTCCAATTTTGCAACAAACTAGGAAAAAAATTCCCTCTTGACCCTAGAATGGCAGTCAGATGTATCCTTGAATCACAAAGCTATTACCCTACAGTTGAAAAATTATATAATTGAATATTATGTTTTTGCAAGTATGCATCTAGTTGCTGTTTAAACATCTGTACAGACTCTGATAAACACAACTTCTTCATGCAGAGAATTCCACATCCTTATTGTTCTTATGGTAAAGAAACCTTTTCTTTGCTTTAGACTAAATCGTCTTTCTTCCAGTCTAAACACATGACCTCATGTCCTATGTATAGTCCTGTTTGTGAATAGATTTCCACACAATGGTTTGTATTCTCATCCCGAGAATTAATGCACTTTTTAATGCATGACAATACCTTACTGGCCTTGAAATTGCACATTGTTGCATAGTTTGTTGTCCATAACAATTCCCAAATCATTCTCATGTGTTGTTATCCCTAAATCGCTTCCATTTAGGGTATAAGTTGCTTGTGCATTGTTTACGCCGAAGTGCATAATGTTGAATTTTTCTACATTCAATTTTATCTGCCATTTGGGTGCCCAGTCCCCCAGTCTATCTAAATCTATCTGCAGCAAGAATACTAATTGTAATATGTATTTAAACAACTTTGAATGGTTTGAAATCAGCCTGTGTGAAACAGATGCATTACCTTGTACTAAATTATTAGTGTGAACCTACAAATTCTCAGAACAACTTCTTCCCTGACTACACCCCAATCACTCCACAGAAATAAAGTGCCCCTATTTGCCTATATGAACAGAGGAACCATAACACTGCAGTGAATATCCAGTGTAAATTCAAGCGGCCTGATACAGTAGGAAGGACCAGGGTGACTGTGTCTCAGCATTGACTACTTAGTATGATTAGTTCATCTTTGAACATATTTAGCCATCTTATACGTGCAGTGCAGCGCAGCCACCATTCCCATTAGAGAATCCTATTAGACAAGTTAAGATGCTTTGAAGAAGAAAGCATGAAGAAGTTAATGTAGGGGGATTCTTCCAAAGGTGTCCTATACTGTAATACCATGAGTTTGAATTAAAAGTTTATTTTGTTTCTGTATTCATTTAATTTGTTTTCAGTTTTTCTGTGAAGTACCCTTCACATCCCAGATCAAGTATAAATGTTATTTACTTTCATGTCCTTTGCCGAACAAAATTTAGTCTCAAAAACCTCACTCGTCCTCATTTATACTCTAGGAATGATGACCAGTGTGTAGATAAATAAATTTCTCTGCCAGAAGGTACTAACATGCTTCCCAACCATCCTGATTAAATGTGGGCAGACAATAGTGATTTTCGTGTCTTGTCCCACCAACCCGACTTTATTGCCTGGTGTCCCACTTTTAGGGCTACCAGGGAACTGTCCCTATAAAGTGTTGCATGAGTGGATAATTAGATGTGTTGGACATCTGTACTAGCAGGCCAACTGGCATGCGTTTAAGCCAGACTGACCTACCAGTAATTTGGGTGAACACACTTGTTTTACTGCTCTGCCACCTTTACCCCTCTCCTATTGGCGTCCCACTTGCTGGAATGCCAATGTTGGTGGATATGTATTAGTTGCTGTTACAAAACTGTTATTTATCCTGGATTATATTGACTATGTTATGATACTTTGGCTTTGGTACGTGAATACTACATCTTTTTCCCGAATGGACTATAAATACCCCGGTTCGTCAAATGAACAACCGACCACCCAGCTCCGGTCATGTGCCGCCACTTAACCCCGGTCACCTCTCCAACTACCGAACGGTCGACCACCCGGCTGAGAGCGTGTGCCATCAATTGCTCACCCAGGGAGTTGCGGTTTGCGGTTAACCGCAGGCTAATTAACGGCCCCAGTATATATCCGTTCGTGCCTTATCTACTGATGGTTAAACTACCGAAAGAGGCACGAACGGGGACCACCTTCAATCTGGCGTGTGGCAGCAATTAGAACATGGAACGTTGCGGTTAACCGCAGACTAAGTGGCCCGTCACGGAGGGCTAGTTTCGAATAACGAACAGCGACCACATCCAGGCAGAGAGCGGGGATTCGGGAACAACTCTGGCCGGTATTAGTTCCACGAGTTGACGCCGAGGTCCTGCTGCCTATTGTTGCACATAAAAACATGGCCGCCATTTTCAGCCTGCGACCCAAATACACAAACTGACTTTCTTTCGGCGGAATACAGCTACGGGTTTGTGGTTTGAGTCGCTTTTCGGTAGATTAGTGCATACGGACCAGAGCTATAAAATGAGTGGTGAAAGTGCCGAAATATCTATGAAACTGTTGGAGTTATGTATTTTTAATGTGTTTTCTGTGTGGAAAATAAACATGGGTTTTGGGCGCTTGGAGATAATTGTATTACTGTAACCGTTGGGTTCATTATCTCCAAGCTGGGCGGTATCAAATTCAAATGATACATTGTATTCTCATTGGTTGATGCCTTATGTTATCCCTGTATCCCATCAGGTCCACAGGGGGCTGTCCCTGGACCTGAGAGTTTGCATAAATACCGATCCCTGTGTGCCATTAAAATCAGTTCTTGTTTGACCTTCAAATCGCAGCCTCGACTCGTTTTGTGGGGAAAGAGTATCCTAGCTGTAAAATAGCTAGTGGGATTGTTCTACACTTACAGGATCCTTGTGGATATCGAGACAAAGCGGCTTCTCTCTCTCTCTAAACTGGGATCTAGACTTTCCAAGTGGTCCAGCTTCCAGCTAGCCTGGGAGTAACCGTAACAGTTGCTTATTTAATCTCTGCAAGTGTGTTGAAAATGTTAGCTTTTCATCTCATTTCAAATGGTAAAGGAAGTTTTAATGGACTATACCATTCCTACATCTAGGGACATGGAAGAAGTTAATGAGTGCTACTATTGTATTGTTAACATTCCAGAAGGTGATTAGGATTGCAACACTAAACACCTTTATTTTAGAAAGGTATGATTTAACTGGATTTACTATATGTGGTCATTGTTCTCAAATATAGACATTCTTTTTACATTCATGGCACTGTCTTCAAGTGTAAGGTTGCAATCACTTAAGATTAAGTTATTTTGGAGTGTAACCTGTCCCTTTAATTAAACATTCACAAATCTCATAGTAACGTAAAACATGTATGAGTGTGATTACTTATTTAATTAGTCTAACAACACTTATAGCACTGATATTATATTCTTAAAACTATTAATGATACACAAGCGCTTATCACAACAAAGCATTTGTTCGATGGATTATACGATAACATAAAATGTAAAGTTATGCTTTCAAAGCAATTTCCATTTTGAGCTCATTAAGAAAAGTCACAACAGGAATACTAACAGTCAGGAAAAAATTAGAGCAATAATGAGCATAAATTAATCACTGAAAATGATTAAAAGCAAATTTCTACTTGAGGGGTGTCTGCTGTTCACAGCGTCTGTTATTATTAGCAACAGCCACTTAGTTTAATGAAAAGTAAAATATATGGTGGGAGCAGTCAATGAGCGTTTTAGACATGTTTTCTTTAAACAATGTTTTAATTTACTCTGTCACACCTATTTTGTGAAATTAATATACTAATGAAGAAAGGGTATAAAATAATTAATACTGGTTTTAGAAACAGTGGAAGAACAAATGACTTTAGAGGATTGTTTTCCAATAATAATTGCATGTATGACAGATTTCTATGTCAATTCTTAGTAACCCAGTATAAATGAACAAATGAACTGAAAAATCAGATTTTGGCCTTGATTTGATACTGTGGGATACGTTTTCCAATAATGATGTAATATATTTGGATAACCTTTTAAAATAATTAATATATTTAAAAATATTTTTAAATATATATTGATATATATTTTTAAATATGATATATTTTTCTAATCTATTTTAATATATTGAAAACATAATTTTAAATGTTTTTTCCCAAAAAATATTAAATCATTTGGAAAGTTTATCCAACAATATTAAATCGAGTTCTTACTGTTTTCCATTAAATAGTAATATGATTATTTAATTTATATAAATGTAATATGAATATTGAGCATTGCTTTAGAATTAGTAAATAATTATATAAATTGTGATATATATATCTTATCTTAAAAATTGTGATATATATATCTTAAAGGGCTCTTTATAATCCTGCTGAATATAACAAGCCATGGCAGCATTATCTAATGCTCCTTACACTCACATCATGAAGGAAGAGAAACAAAGCTCTGATATTAACATCTTCCAACAAATTTTAGAAAGGTACATTTCTCAGCATGTACCATTGGGGAATAAATATAAAAGAAACAATTTGAAACCAATGTGGCTTAGTAGAGAAGTAAAAAAAAAAAAGAGATTAAAAATAAGAAAAGGGCATTTAAAGCATTTGAATCTGACAAATTAGATGAATCATATAAAATATATAGTCAATGATGACTATATGATTGTAATGTGATGTTTTAAAAAAAATAAAATAACAAAGAATATAAATAGTGATGTACCGAACTGTCCACCGGCGAACAGTTCCCGGCGAAATTAGCGTGTTCGCGTTCGCCACGGCAGGCGGACACATGCGCAGTTCGATCCGCCCCCTATTCGTCATCATTGGGCAAACTTTGACCCTGTGCCTCTCGATCAGCAGACACATTCCAGCCAATCAGCAGCACTCCCTCCCTTCCACACCCTCCAACCTCCCTCCCAGCATCCATTTTCGATTCATTCGGAAGATGCATGCTTAGTGAGAGGAGGGAAAGTTTAGCTGCTGCTGATTAGATAGGGAAATTGATAGCTAGGCTAGGGTATTCAGTGTCCACTACAATCCTGAAGGACTCATCTGATCTCTGCTGTAAGGACAGCACCCCAAAAAGCCCTTTTTAGGGCTATAACATCAGGCTGCTTTTTTTTTTTCCTGTGTAATGTAATTGCAGGTGCCTGCCTGCCAGCTTCTGTGTGAGGTTCACATTGGATACTGTGCCTATTTGCCCAGTGCCACCACTCATATCTGTTTTAACAATAGGTTAAGCTTTACATTTAAAATAATTATTTTTTTTTCACTGTAATAGAAGAGCAGTTGCCTGCCTGCCAGCTTCTGTGTGAGGTTGGATGCCTTGCCCATTTGCACAGTCAGTGCCACCACTCATATCTGTTTTAACAATTGGTTAAGCTTTAGATTTAAAATAAATAATTTTTTTTCACTGTAATAGAAGAGCAGTTGCCTGCCTGCCAGCTTCTGTGTCAGGTTGGATGCCTTGCCCATTTGCACAGTCAGTGCCACCACTCATATCTGTTTTAACAATTGGTTAAGCTTTAGATTTTAAATAAATCATTTTTTTCACTGTAATAGAAGAGCAGTTGCCTGCCTGCCAGCTTCTGTGTGAGGTTCACATTGGATACTGTGCCCACTAGCCCAGTGCCACCACTCATATCTGTTTTAACAATTGGTTAAGCTTTAGATTTAAAATAAATATTTTTTTTCACTGTAATAGAAGAGCAGTTGCCTGCCTGCCAGCTTCTGTGTCAGGTTGGATGCCTTGCCCATTTGCACAGTCAGTGCCACCACTCATATCTGTTTTAACAATAGCTTAAGCTTTAGATTTTAAAGAAATCATTTTTTTTCACTGTAATAGAAGATCAGTTAGTTGTCTGCAAGCGTCTGGGTGTCAGGCCTACTTCAGCGTGTGCTCTGTAGACCTGTTCCAGCGTGCTTTGACAGTTGCCAATCATATTTGGTGTCTCTATAGCGTGCTTTTAAAACCAAAATTTGTTTTTCACTGTTATAGATTGAATAGCAGTTACTTGTCTTCAAGCGGGTGTCTCAGGCCTACAGTGTGTGCTCTGCAGAACTGTTCCAGTGCACATTGCCAATCATATCTGGTGTCTTTATAGCGTGCTTTTAAAACCAAAATTTGTTTTTCACTGTTATAGATTGAATAGCAGTTACTTGTCTTCAAGCGGCTCTGTCAGTCCTTCCTTCAGCGTGTGCTCTGCAGAACTGTTCCAGTGCACATTGCCAATCATATCTGGTGTCTCTATAGCGTGCTTTTAAAACCAAAATTTATTTTTCACTGTTATAGATTGAATAGCAGTTACTTGTCTTCAAGCAGGTGTCTCAGGCCTACAGTGTGTGCTCTGCAGAACTGTTACAGTTCACATTGCCAATCATATCTGGTCTCACAATAGCTTGCACGCATAGTACCACTAATCCCCAAAAAAATGACAGGCAGAGGCAGGCCACCCCGCAGGGGCCGTCGTGGTCGTGGTGCTGTGATTCCCTTTTGCCCTAGAATAATGCCCAGTTTTCAGAAGCCACGTACCCTGAACTTGAAAAGTTCTGAGGACTTAGTTGACTGGCTAACACAGGACACCCAATCTTGTACAGCCTCCGCTCGGAACCTTGACGCACCATCCTCCTCCAGCTTAGCTTCAGGCACCTCTCAAGATAGCACTCACCCGCCTGCCGCCACCACCAAAACTAGCACCACAGCCGCTTTACTTGGTATGTCAGAGGAGTTATTCACACACCCGTTTGAAGAAATGAGTGATGCGCAACCATTATTGCTAGAGGATGTAGATAACAGGGATATGTCTCAGGCAGGCAGCATTAAACACATGGAGGTACGGTGTGATGATGATGATGTTGTACCCGCTGCTGCTTCCTTTTCTGAGTTGTCAGATACGCGAAGCGGTTGATGATGATGATGCGTCCATGGATGTCACGTGGGTGCCCGCTCGGCAAGAAGAAGAACAGGGCGAAAGTTCAGATGGGGAGACAGAGAGGAGGAGGAGGAGACGAGTTGGAAGCAGGGGGGGGGTCGTCGCAAGGAGCTAGAGGCACAGTCAGACAGCATGCATCGGCACCCGGGGTCAGCCCGACAGCACGCCAATCAACGCATGCTGTGTCCACCACCAGAATGCCGTCATTGCAGAGCTCAGCAGTGTGGCATTTTTTTTGTGTGTCTGCCTCGGACAACAGCGATGCCATTTGCAACCTGTGCCAAAGGAAACTGAGTCGTGGGAGGTCCAACACCCACCTAGGTACAACTGCTTTGCGTAGGCACATGATCTCACATCACAAACGCCTATGGGATCAACACATGAGTACAAGCAGCACGCCTACTCTAAGCCGCCATCCTCCTCCTGGTCCAGCATCTTCAGCCACGTCAACCACTGCTGTCCTTCTTGCCCCCTCTCAACCACCCGCCACTCCGTCTCCCGCCTTGAGCAGTTCCCGCTCATCTGCCCACAGTCATGTGTTTCTGTCAAGGACATGTTTGAGCGTAAGAAGCCAATGTCACCAAGTCACCCCCTTGCCCAGCGTCTGACAGCTGGCTTGTCCGAACTATTAGCCCGCCAGCTTTTACCATACAATCTGGTTGAGTCTGAGGCGTTCAAAAAATTTGTAGCTATTGGGACACCGCAGTGGAAGGTACCCGGCCGGAATTTCTTTTCACAAAAGGCAATCCCCAACTTGTACTCGATTGTGCAAAAGGAAGTCATGGCATGTCTGGCACACAGTGTTGGGGCAAGGGTCCATCTGACCACTGATACCTGGTCTGCAAAGCATGGTCAGGGCAGGTATATCACCTACACTGCGCATTGGGTAAACCTGCTGACGGCTGACAAGCAAGGAATGCGTGGCATTGCAGAGGAGTTGTTGACACCGCCACGAATTGCAGGCAGTCCTGCTGCCACCTCCTCTACTCCTCCTACTCCATCCTCTTCCATAACCTCCTCGGCTGAGTCCTCTTGTGCCGCTGCTTCTTGCTCCACATCAACGGCACCCCCCCCAGCTCCCCAGGTACTATTCCACATCCCGGATACGGCAGTGTCACGCCGTCTTGGGTTTGACTTGCTTGAAAGCAGAGAGTCACACCGGACAAGCACTCCTGTCCGCCCTGAACGCACAGGTGGAAAAGTGGCTGACTCCGCAGCAACTGGATATCGGCAAAGTGGTGTGTGACAACGTAAAAAATTTGATAGCGGCATTGAAGTTGGGCAAGTTGACACATGTGCCGTGCATGGCACATGTGTGTAATCTGATCGTACAACGCTTTGTGCATAAGTACACAGGCTTACAGGACGTCCTGAAGCAGGCCAGGAAGGTGTGTGGCCATTTCAGGCGTTCCTACACGGCCATGGCTCACTTTGCCGATATCCAGCGGCGAAACAACATGCCAGTGAGGCGCTTGATTTGCGACAGCCCTACACGTTGGAATTCAACACTCCTAATGTTCGACCGCCTGCTCCAACAAGAAAAAGCTGTTAATGAATATTTGTATGATCGGGGTGCTAGGACAGCCTCTGGGGAGCTGGGAATTTTTTTGCCACGTTACTGGACGCTCATGCGCAATGCCTGTAGGCTCATGCGTCCTTTTGAGGAGGTGACAAACCTAGTCAGTCGCAGTTGTGTGTGTGCGTGTGTATGGCTGTCTGCCTGTGTGTGTGTGACAGGGTGAAGATTTCTTGCACATGGGTGTGACCCTATGTATATCTGCTGTCAGTACACAGGAAAAGTTTAAATATTTCTTGTTCTACGTTCTCTGCAACTCCACGCACCGACTCATCCAATACGTGAAGATCTGGGGTTTCTCTGACTCTCCTCAGTAGTGTATCAAACAGAGTCTGCACTGTGGTAACACGGACATCTTCAGGACATAACTCAACTATTTGCAAATAGGCAGTCTGCAGCTTCTCTTTTTCACCTGTTCTCTTCTTTCTCTTATGTGTATTCTTGTCTATATGCAGGTGGTCTCTTGCCTTTCTTTTAACCAATTCGTTCCTTCCATATGGTTTCAAAAGATCTCTGGCATCATTACTTTCAACGCAAATAACGTCATCATAGTTAGTCTCCTCATTATTCACCGGGAAGAGAGTGTTTGCACTGACTACCCACAGCATGCTCTTGCCATTGCCTACTCCACCTTCAACGACAGGGTGCAAGTCCCAAGGAGAAGGATCATTCACTTTATTATCTGTCTTTATTTCACAAGTAGTGCCTGGAACATCCTCATGGGTCACAAGATGTAAATCTGGACTAATGTCAACCCCAGGGTCTGGAAAATCATCAATTTGAAATTTTTCGAATAATCCCAGTGGGCTGCCACATTCTTCCTCCTCTGATGGTATTAAAGTTTGCAGAGATTCACTATGGGGTGGTGTCAAGCATTTTGGAGAACAATTAAGCATCTCCATCCCAATACGTTTCAGATGTCCTATCAGCTCTTCCACCCTATGCGATACTATGGGCAGGCTACCCGTGACGTCATTACTCACGGCCCTATTTCACGCGGACACTCTGTGTCAGTGTGTATCATGGTGTCTGTGGACAGGGAACAGTCTCTATTCTGCTCTGTGTCAGTGTGTATCATGGTCTCTGTGGACGGTGAACAGTCTCTATTCTGCTCTGTGTCAGTGTGTATCATGGTCTCTGTGGACAGGGAACAGTCTCTATTCTGCTCTGTGTCAGTGTGTATCAGGGGTTTTGAGGACAGGTGTCAATCCATATCTGCCAAGTGACCCTATGTAGGGGGAACAGTCCCTATTCTGCTCTGTGTCAGTGTGTATCAGGGGTTTTGAGGACAGGTGTCAATCCATATCTGCCAAGTGACCCTATGTAGGAGGAACAGTCCCTATTCTGCTCTGTGTCAGTGTGTATCATGGTCTCTGTGGACGGTGAACAGTCTCTATTCTGCTCTGTGTCAGTGTGTATCATGGTCTCTGTGGACAGGGAACAGTCTCTATTCTGCTCTGTGTCAGTGTGTATCAGGGGTTTTGAGGACAGGTGTCAATCCATATCTGCCAAGTGACCCTATGTAGGGGGAACAGTCCCTATTCTGCTCTGTGTCAGTGTGTATCAGGGGTTTTGAGGACAGGTGTCAATCCATATCTGCCAAGTGACCCTATGTAGGGGGAACAGTCCCTATTCTGCTCTGTGTCAGTGTGTATCAGGGGTTTTGAGGACAGGTGTCAATCCATATCTGCCAAGTGACCCTATGTAGGGGGAACAGTCTCTATTCTGCTCTGTGTCAGTGTGTATCAGGGGTTTTGAGGACAGGTGTCAATCCATACCTGCCAAGTGACCCTATGTAGGGGGAACAGTCTCTATTCTGCTTTGTGTCAGTGTGTATCATGGTCTCTGTGGACAGGGAACAGTCTCTATTCTGCTCTGTGTCAGTGTGTATCAGGGGTTTTGAGGACAGGTGTCAATCCATATCTGCCAAGTGACCCTATGTAGGGGGAACAGTCCCTATTCTGCTCTGTGTCAGTGTGTATCAGGGGTTTTGAGGACACGTGTCAATCCATATCTGCCAAGTGACCCTATGTAGGGGGAACAGTCTCTATTCTGCTCTGTGTCAGTGTGTATCAGGGCTGGGCTTTGAGGACAAGTGTCAATGTTAGGTGATTTCTGCCCTTTATGGATTAAAAGCAGACTCTCCATCAACTGTGCAATTTTCCATGGGAGTTTTGCCATGGATCCCCCTCTGGCATGCCACAGTCCAGGTGTTAGTCCCCTTGAAACAACTTTTCCATCACTATTGTGGCCAGAAAGAGTCCCTGTTGGTTTTAAAATTCGCCTGCCCATTGAAGTCAATGGCGGTTCGCGCGGTTCGCCGGTTCGCGAACATTTGCGGAAGTTCGCGTTCGCCGTTCGCGAACCGAAAATTTCGGGTTCGCGACAACACTAAATATAAATGAAAAAAAAGATATAAGGAAGCCAATAATGCGTGCAAAATGGCGATTAGATTCGCTAAACTTCAAAATGAAAAAAATGAAAGCCAAAGAGAGCAAAACCGACCCTAAAGCATTCTTTAAGTACATAAATTCTAAAAAAAATGAATAAAAAAATTAAAGTGTAGGTACACTAAAAACTGGAATGGGGGTGTTAGTTAATGAAGATCTGGAAAAGGCAGGAATTTTAAATAGCTATTTCGCCTCTGTATATATTAAGGAAGAACCCATGGCAATAGATGTGCAAATGATTGCTGCTAAAAACTTAGAGAAAAATTGTAATTGGTTAACTCAAGACAAGGTGCTGGAGAAACTAAAGAAAGTTAATATAAACAAAGCTTCAGGGCCTGATGGTATCCATCCACGAGTACTTAAGGAACTAAGTGTAGAAATAAGTGAACCTCTGGTTTTAATCTTTCAAGATTATTTTCTTTCAGGAAGTGTTTAGGAGGATTTGAGGAAGGCAGATGTGGTTCCTTTATTTAAAAAGGGTTCGAAATCCTTGCCTAGAAATTATAGACCTGTGAGCTTAACTTCTGTTATATATAAACCAAAACGTGGATAGTGAGACAAACTGATTATCAATTTAGTGCAGGCAAGCCACTATAAATAGGGAAGCACTCCCTGTATCCCTTAACCAAAAGTGCAAGAAAAGAACTGTATACAATACAGAAAATAGGGCGCCGCTTATCACCATATATGAAAAAACTGGATATAATTACCCTCCAGCAAATGGGTAGGAATATTCATGTGGAGAATGTACATATGGAAAATATAAAAGAGAACATCATAGTGCAAACTATTTAATATATAAGTAATAAAAAACACATAAATTAAAACACTCACAAACGGTGTGGCACAATTGAAACAATCAATATGTGCAACGATGCTGTTGCCTTAAATAGGCTAAAACTCCTGGTCTGGCAGTCTGTGGAGGTCTGTGCAAAACTCTGCAACCAATATCGACCAGTTAATTTAACTTCTGTGGCTGGAAAAGTATTTCAAAGGTTATTAAAAGATAATATGCAAGAATTCCTTGAGAAGAACATGGTTATCAGAAAAAATCAGCATGGTTTTATAAAGCACAGGTCATGTTAAACTAACTTGATTGCATTCTACAAAGGAATAAGTAGAAGTATAGAACAGGGTGTTGCAGTGGATGTGATCTATTTGGATTTTGCGAAGGCATTTGATACAGTTCCACACAATAGATTAGTGTTCAAACTCAAAGAAATCGATCTAGATGAAAATTATTTTTCTTGGGTAGAACATTGGCTTAAAAATAGAGTACAAAGAGTTGTCATTAATAATACATTTTCAAGCTGGACAGAGGTGGCAAGTGGTGTCCCTCAGGGTTCTGTTCTGGGACCCCTTCTATTTAACATGTTTATAAATGATCTTTAAAAAAAGCATTTAAAGTCATGTTTCAGTGTTTGCAGATAGTGATGTACTGAACTGTTCGCTGGCGAATAGTTCCTGGCGAACATAGCGTGTTCGCGTTCGCCACGGCGGGCGAACAAATGCGCGGTTCGATCCGCCCGCTATTCGTCATCATTGACTAAACTTTGACCCTGTGCCTCACAGTCAGCAGACACATTCCAGCCAATCAGCAGCAGACCCTCCCTTCCAGACCCTCCCACCTCCTGTACAGCATCCATTTTAGATTCATTCTGAAGCTGCATTCTTAAATAGAGGAGGGAAAGTGTAGCTGCTGCTCATTTGATAGGGAAATGTATAGCTAGGCTAGTGTATTCAGTGTCCACTACAGTCCTGAAGGACTCATCTGATCTCTGCTGTAAGTACAGCACCCCAAAAAGCCCTTTTTAGGGCTAGAACATCAGTCTGCTTTTTTTTTTTCTATGTAATCTAATTGCAGTTGCCTGCCTGCCAGCTTCTGTGTCAGGCTCACAGTGGATACCGTGCCCACTTGCCCAGTGCCACCACTCATATCTGGTGTCACAATAGCGTGCATTTAAAAACAAAAAAATGTTTTCACTGTTATAGATTGAATAGTAGTTAGTTGTCTGCAAGCGTCTGTGTGTCAGGCCAACAGCGTGTACTCTGCAAACCGCTGCCAGTGCACAGTGCCACTCATATCTGGTGTCACAATAGCGTGCATTTAATAAAAACCCCCAAACTTTTTTTTTCACTGTAATAGATTGAATAGCAGTTAGTTGTCTGCAAGCGTCTGTGTGTCAGGCCAACATCATGTACTCTGCCAACCTCTGCCACTGCACAGTGCCACTCATATCTGGTCTATGTCTCAGGCAGGCAGCATTACACACGTGGACGTACGGTGTGATGATGATGATGTTGTACCCGCTGCTGCTTCCTTTGCTAAGTTGCCAGATACAAGTGAAGCGGTTGATGATGACGATGTGTCCATGGATGTCACTTGGGTGCCCGCTCGGCAAGAAGAAGAACAGGGCGAAAGTTCAGATGGGGAGACAGAGAGGAGGAGGAGGAGGAGACGAGTTGGAAGCAGGGGGAGGTCGTCGCAAGGAGCTAGTGGCATAGTCAGACAGCATGCATCGGCACCCGGGGTCATCCCGACAGCACGCCAATCAATGCATGCTGGGTCCACCACCAGAATGCCGTCATTGCAGAGCTCAGCAGTGTGGCATTTTTTTTGTGTGTCTGCCTCTGACAACAGCGATGCCATTTGCAACCTGTGCCAAAAGAAATTGAGTCATGGGAAGTCCAACACCCACCTAGGTACAACTGCTTTGCGTAGGCACATGATCGCACATCACAAACGCCTATGGGATCAACACATGAGTACAAGCAGCCAGGGGCATATTAGCCGCGAGGCAAACAAGGCAATTGCCTTGGGCAGCATTTTCCAGGGGGCGGCAAAAATCGCCACCCCCAAATGCCCAGGGCAAATGCCTTGTTAGCCTAGCGGCTAACAGACATGCCGGTCAGGCAGGCGGCATTGGCGGGCGGCTGGCGAGGGAGCAATTCCTCTGAGCTGTCTGCTCAGCTCCCTCCCGCGCCGCAGAGTGAGGCTGGGAGCCGTAATATGACATCATATTCCGGCTCCCAGCCTCACTCTGCGACGCGCGAGGGAGCTGAGCAGACAGCTCAGGGGGAGCTCTCTCTCTCGCCAGCCACCCACCAGCAATCAGCCCAGCAGCCAGTGCTGCCCGCCCAGCAGCCACTGGACCACCAGGGAGAAAGAGCACCACCAGGGAGAAAGACCACCAGCATTCCCAAAGGTAAGGAGGCTGGGGGGAGGTTAAATTAAAAAAAAAATGTGTTAGTGTGTGTGTGTGTGTGTGTCTGACTGTGTGTGCCTCTGACTATGTGTGTGTGTGTGTTAGTGAGTGTGTGTGTGTGTGTGTCTGTTAGTGAGTGTGTGTGTCTGCTAGTGTGTGTGTCTGTCAGTGTGTGTCCGTGTGTGTCTCTGACTTTGTGTGTGTTTGCCTGTTAGTGTGAGTGTGTGTGTCTGTTAGTGAGTGTGTATGTCTGTTAGTGAGTGTGTGTGTGTGTGTGACTGCGTGTGTCTCTGACTATGTGTGTGTGTCTGTTAGTGAGTGTGTGTGTGTGCGTGTGTGTGTCTGCTAGTGAGTGAGTGAGTCTGTTAGTGTGTGTGTCTGTTAGTGTGTGTCCGTGTGTGTCTCTGACTTTGTGTGTGTTTGCCTGTTAGTGTGAGTGTGTGTGTCTGTTAGTGAGTGTGTGTGTCTGCTAGTGAGTGTTTGTGTCTGCTAGTGAGTGAGTGTGTCTGTTAGTGTGTGTGTGTCAGTGTGTGTGTGTTTGCCTGTTAGTGTGAGTGTGTGTGTCTGTTAGTGAGTGTGTGTGTGTGTCTGTAAGTGTGAGTGCGTTTGCCTGTGAGTGAGTTGTGTGTCTGTTAGTGAGTGTGTGTTTTTGTTAGCTAGTGTGTGCGTATCTGTCAGTGAATGTGTGTGTGTGTATTTAGAAGGCGGGGCGGGGAGAAGGGTTGGGTGAGGGGTGGCGCCTGGGTTTTGTCCTGCCTAGGGCAGCACAAAACTAGGATACACCACTGCAAGCAGCACACAAACTCAAAGCCGCCATCCTCCTCCTGGTCCAGCATCTTCAGCCACGTCAACCACTGCTGTCCTCCTTGCCCCCTCTCAACCATCCACCACTCCGTCTCTCGCCTTGTGCAGTTCCCGCTCATCTGCCCACAGTCAGGTGTCTGTCAAGGACATGTTTGAGCGTAAGAAGCCAATGTCAGAAAGTCACCCCCTTGCCCAGCGTCTGACAGCTGGCTTGTCTGAAATATTAGCCCGCCAGCTTTTACCATACAAGCTGGTGGAGTCTGAGGCGTTCAAAAAATTTGTGGCTATTGGGACACCGCAGTGGAAGGTACCCGGACGAAATTTCTTTTCACAAAAGGCAATCCCCAAACTGTACTCGATTGTGCAAAAGGAAGTAATGGCATGTCTGGCACACAGTGTTGGGGCAAGGGTCCATCTGACCACTGATACCTGGTCTGCAAATCATGGTCAGGGCAGGTATATCACCTACACTGCGCATTGGGTAAACCTGCTGATGGCTGCCAAGCATGGAATGCGTGGCTCTGCAGAGGAGTTGGTGACACTGCCACGACTTGCAGGCAGGCCTGCTGCCACCTCCTCTACTCCTCCTACTCCATCCTCTTCCATAACCTCCTCGGCTGAATCCTCTTCTGCTGCTGCGTCTTGCTCTAAATCAACGGCACCCCCCAGCTCCCCAGGTACTATTCCACATCCCGGATACGGCAGTGTCACGCCGTCTTGGGTTTGACTTGTTTGAAAGCAGAGAGTCACACCGGACAAGCACTCCTGTCCGCCCTGAACGCACAGGTGGAAAAGTGGCTGACTCCGCAGCAACTGGATATCGGCAAAGTGGTTTGTGACAACGGAACAAATTTGTTGGCGGCATTGAAGTTGGGCAAGTTGACACATGTGCCGTGCATGGCACATGTGTGTAATCTGATCGTACAACGCTTTGTGCATAAGTACACAGGCTTACAGGACGTCCTGAAGCAGGCCAGGAAGGTGTGTGCCCATTTCAGGCATTCCTACACGGCTATGGCGCACTTTGCAGATATCCAGCGGTGAAACAACATGCCAGTGAGGCGCTTGATTTGCGACAGCCCGACACTTTGGAATTCAACACTCCTAATGTTCGACCGCCTGCTCCAACAAGAAAAAGCTGTTATTGAATATTTGTATGACTGTGGTGCTAGGACAGCCTCTGCGGAGCTGGGAATTTTTTTGCCACGTTACTGGATGCTCATGCGCAATGCCTGAAGGCTCATGCGTCCTTTTGAGGAGGTGACAAACCTAGTCAGTCGCACCGAAGGCACCATCAGCGACATCATACCATTTGTTTTCTTCCTGGAGCGTGCCCTGCGAAGAGTGCTGGATCAGGCCGTAGATGAGCATGAAGAGGAAGAGGAAGAGTTGTGGTCACCATCACCACCAGAAACAGCCTTATCAGCATCGCTTGCAGGACCTGCGGCAACGCTGGAAGAGGATTGTGAGGAAGAGGAGTCAGAGGAGGAATGTGGCTTTGAGGAGGAGGAGGAAGACCAACCACAACAGGCATCCCAGGGTGCTCGTTGTCACCTATCTGGTACCCGTGGTGTTGTACGTGGCTGGGGGGGAAGAACATACCTTCAGTGAGATCACTGAGGACGAGGAACGGGAAATGAGTAGCTCGGCATCCAACCTTGTGCAAATGGGGTCTTTCGTGCCTGCTGAGGGACCCTCGTATAAAAAGGCTGAAGGAGAACGACCTGTACTGGGTGTCCACGCTACTAGATACCTGGTATAAGCAGAAAGTGGCTGAAATGTTACCAAATTACAACAAGTCGGAAAGGATGCAGCATTTGCAAAATAAATTAAAAAGTATGCTTTACACAGCGTATAAGGGTGATGTCACAGCACAACGGGAATCTAACAGGGGAAGAGGTGAAAGTAATCCTCCTCCTCCCACAACCACGCCGGCAAGGGCAGGACGCTTTAAAGACGTGTTGTTGATGGAGGACATGCGGAGCTTTTTAAGTCCTAGGCATCGCCACAGCCCTTCGGGATCCACCCTCAGAGAACGACTCGACCGACAGGTAGCAGACTACCTCGCCTTAACTGCAGATATCGACACTCTGAGGAGCGATGAACCCCTTGACTACTGGGTGTGCAGGCTTGACCTGTGGCCTGAGCTATCCCAATTTGCGATAGAACTTCTGGCCTGCCCCGCTTCAAGTGTCAGAAAGGACCTTCAGTGCAGCAGGAGGTATTGTCACTGAGAAGAGAAGTCGCCTAGGTCAAAAAAGTCTAGATTTCCTAACCTTTACTAAGATGAAAGAGGGATGGATCCTGAAGGGACTGACAGTGGGCGATACATTCGACTAAAAAAGGCCTGATGAGATGAGCTGCCTTGGGCTAAAAATGGTGACCCTATGTAGGAGGAACAGTCCCTATTCTGCTCTGTGTCAGTGTGTATCAGGGTCCCTGAGGACAGGTGTCAATCCATATCTGCCAAGTGACCCTATGTAGGGGGAACATCCCTATTCTGCTCTGTGTCAGTGTGTATCAGGGTCCCTGAGGACAGGTGTCAATCCATATCTGCCAAGTGACGCTATGTAGGAGGAACAGTCCCTATTCTGCTCTGTGTCAGTGTGTATCAGGGATGCTTAGGATAGGTGTCAATCCATATCTGCCAAGTGACCCTATGTAGGGGGAACAGTCCCTATTCTGCTCTGTGTCAGTGTGTATCAGGGATCCTTAGGATAGGTGTCAATCCATATCTGCCAAGTGACCCTATGTAGGAGGAACAGTCCCTATTCTGCTCTGTGTCAGTGTGTATCAGGGTCCCTGAGGACAGGTGTCAATCCATGTCTGCCAAGTGACCCTATGTAGGGGGAACAGTCCCTATTCGGCTCTGTGTCAGTGTGTATCAGGGTCCCTGAGGACAGGTGTCAATCCATATCTGCCAAGTGACCATATGTAGGGGGAACAGTCCCTATTCTGCTCTGTGTCAGTGTGTATCAGGGTCCCTGAGGACAGGTGTCAATCCATATCTGCCAAGTGACCCTATGTAGGGGGAACAGTCCCTATTCTGCTCTGTGTCAGTGTGTACAAGGGATCCTTAGGTTAGGAGTCAATCCATATCTGCCAAGTGACCCTATGTAGGGGGAACAGTCCCTATTCGTCTCTGTGTCAGTGTGTATCAGGGTCCCTGAGGACAGGTGTCAATCCATATCTGCCAAGTGACCCTATGTAGGGGGAACAGTCCCTATTTTGTTCTGTGTCAGTGTGTATCAGGGTCCCTGAGGAGAGGTGTCAATCCATATATGCCAAGTGACCCTATGTAGGGGGAACAGTCCCTATTCTGCTCTGTGTCAGTGTGTATCAGGGATCCTTAGGTTAGGGGTTAATCCATATCCGCCAATTGTCCCTATGTAGGGGGAACAGTCCCTATTCTGCTCTGTGTCAGTGTGTATCAGGGTCCCTGAGGACAGGTGTCAATCCATATCTGCCATGTAACCCTATGTAGGGGGAACAGTCCCTATTCTGCTCTTTGTCAATGTGTATCAGGGATCCTTAGGATAGGTGTCAATCCATATCTGCCAAGTGACCCTGTGTAGGGGGAACAGTCCCTATTCTGCTCTGTGTCAGTGTGTATCAGGGATCCTTAGGATAGGTGTCAATCCATATATGCCAAGTGACCCTATGTAGGGGGAACAGTCCCTATTCTGCTCTGTGTCAGTGTGTATCAGGGATCCTTAGGTTAGGGGTTAATCCATATCCGCCAATTGTCCCTATGTAGGGGGAACAGTCCCTATTCTGCTCTGTGTCAGTGTGTATCAGGGTCCCTGAGGACAGGTGTCAATCCATATCTGCCATGTAACCCTATGTAGGGGGAACAGTCCCTATTCTGCTCTTTGTCAATGTGTATCAGGGATCCTTAGGATAGGTGTCAATCCATATCTGCCAAGTGACCCTGTGTAGGGGGAACAGTCCCTATTCTGCTCTGTGTCAGTGTGTATCAGGGATCCTTAGGATAGGTGTCAATCCATATCTGCCAAGTGACCCTATGTAGGAGGAACAGTACCTATTCTGCTCTGTGTCAGTGTGTATCAGGGTCCCTGAGGACAGGTGTCAATCCATATCTGCCATGTGACCCTATGTAGGGGGAACAGTCCCTATTCTGCTCTGTGTCAGTGTGTATCAGGGTCCCTGAGGACAGGTGTCAATCCATGTCTGCCAAGTGACCCTATGTAGGAGGAACAGTCCCTATTCTGCTCTGTGTCAGTGTGTATCAGGGTCCCTGAGGACAGGTGTCAATCCATATCTGCCAAGTGACCCTATGTGTCACGTCTAAACATTTGTTATGAAGGAACACAACTGCAGATTTCGTATAGTTGAATATTTATTATAAAAAGTAAAAGGTATTGACTTTAATTCCAATTTACAGGTACTGTAGTTTTAAGTAATAAACGATAACTGAAGTCCACAATTATAAGCACTGTAGCTTTAAGTATTAAATGATAACTGAAGTCCACAATTACAGGCACTGTAGCTTTAAGTAGTAAATGATAACTGAAGTCCACAATTACAGGCACTGTAGCTTTAAGGAGTAAACGATAGTAAATTGCAGACACTGAATCAATAAAGAGTCTCTTAGTAGAATCAACGGTTTAGGTGATAAGCAGTCACAATAGCTGTTCCATAGACTTTAACCGAAGCAAGACAGATGCAGCTAACTGAGATAAAGTATGAGTTGAAGTTAGCTGTAACGGTTTTGTATTATCGAAGGATTTTGGAGACAGGAAATAACAGCTTGAGATGCAATGCTTATCACAGAGGTTTTACTTAGCTTCCGGCACATAGAACACTGGTTCCCGAGATCTCCTCAGAGGCGTATGAAGAGTGTTTAATCTTTAGTCGTGGATGAGGAGAGGTGAAGGGAACTTTGCAGAGTCTTTCAGTCCGGTCTGGTAGCAGAGGCTTTCACAACGAAGTTGTAGCTGGGTTGTGAGTAAGGAACGTAGTTCAATAATCCAGCCTTGATCAGCTGGTGCAGTCAGATTAAATAAGCAGACCGTGTCATAAAGGGGTGTGGCTAGGCTCCGTGGAACCAGGAAGTAAGAGGATACCATAGTTAAGGCATGACAGTACCCCCTCTTTAATGAGCAACCTCTGGGTGCTAATGACTTGGTTTAGAAGGGTAACGCTTGTGAAATTTGGAAATCAATTTATCAGCATGAACGACAGAGGAGTTTTCCCATGTATCTTCATCAATTCCATATCCTTTCCATCTGATGAGGTATTGTAAGGAGCCACGATGGATCCTTGAATCCAGTATACTTTGAATTTCGTATTCTTCTTCACCCTGGACCAATATGGGATCAGGAGAAGTAGTGACATTTCTTTGGAAAGGGTCAGGATGATGAGGCTTCAACAAGGACAATTGATTGGATCGTTGGCATACAGAACAAGATTTGACATAAGATTCGATAGTTTGGTCTTGACGAGGCCACCAACAGTATCTTTTAGACAATTCAAGGGTCCTTTTCATACCTGGATGACCTGCCAGAGGAGAATCATGAATAAATTCAAGTACTTTAATTCTGAAAGAGGGAGGTACATAAATCCGGTCTTTAAAATAGTAGAGACCGTTTTTCTTGGATAATTTCATTGATTTAGGAAGTTCAAGAGCATCTTCACTGAGACCTTTAATGTCGTCAATAAGAGAAGATAAGATTCCAATGACTTTAGGCGAAGGAGGTTCTTGAGGAGTTTTGTGTTGAGAAAGGACAGCTCCAATTGCAAATTCCGAAGCATCCGTTTCAAGGACATAAGGATATGAAGGATTTGGAAGTTGAAGGATAGGAGCTGTTGTAAACTTTCTCTTTAATTCACCAATGACTGTAGGAGGAGGAGACTCCAGTTCGGTGTCAGAACAACATGAGGTTTTAGCTGGTTCTTTCGTAGACTGAAGAATTGGAATTTGCTGTAAACATGTTTCTTTACAATAATGTGAGTTAAAGGTGAGAGAGAAAGGAAACCATGAGATTTGAGGGTTGTGGTTCCTTAACCAGTTGATCCCTAATATAATAGGAAAAAATGGTGATGAGATAACATAAAATATAAGACTTTCCGTATGAGTATGATTGATGGTTACTTTTAGAGGGACGGATTCATGAAGTATTGGTCCCGATGAGATGAGGGACCCGTCAATCACTTTAACAGGTACAGAAGTTCTTTTACGAACACAAGGAATTTTATTCTTTGTTACAAAGGCTGAGTCGATGAATACTCCATTTGCACCGGAATCGATAACAGCCTTGGTTATGATTCTTTTATTGTCCCACTGTAATACAAGAACGATAGGGGACATTTGAGTATTTGCTGTAGAGGGAAGTACGCTTAGGATGGAAGAGGCATTAGACTGCCTTCTGCCTTTTATCCGTTTTAATGAAGGACAATCAGAGACTAAATGAACTTGAGAGGCACAATACATGCAGAGGTTTAACATACGTCTTCGATTTTTCTCTTCAGGAGTGAGGGGACTTCTTATTATCCCTATTTCCATAGGTTCGATTGGTTCAGATGGGTTGTCAGGAGGCTTTGGAGCCCCTATTTCCATAGGTTCACTTGGTATGGAATTCTTATCTGGAGCTTTTGAGGGAGTGAAAGGTTTGCGGTCTTTTGAATGTGAAAGGGCTTTTTCGGCCTTTCTTTCTCTTAATCTTCTGTCAATGCTGATTGATAGGCGAATTAGAGCGTTCAAATTAGTAGGGAGTTCTGTTCTAGATAATTCATCTTTTACAGCTTCCGATAAACCAATTCGAAACTGGTTGCGCAATGTGATGTCATTCCATTGCGTTTCTATAGCCCATCTTTTGAATTCAGCAATGTAATCTTCAACGGGTCTATTTCTTTGCTGTAGTGTTCTGATTGTTAAATCAGCTGTAGCTTGTTTGTTAGGATCTTCATAGAGAAGTGACATGGCTTCAAAAAATTCATCTAGTGAATCTAAAATGGGGTCATCGTTTTCCAGAAAGGAATGAGCCCATGACATAGGTTCACCTCTTAGAAAGGAAATAACCGAACAAACTTTAGTTCTTTCTGTAGGATAGGATCTAGGTTTCAAAGCAATTAAAAGTTTGCAAGAGTTGAGGAACTCCCTGTATCTGGAACGATCTCCATAGAACTTTTCAGGGTTACACACAGCAGGATCACTAGCCGAGTGCAGAGTAGTATGAGGAGTATGAGTTTGTAAATCTCTGATATAAGTGAGAAGTCTTTCATTAGTAACTTGCAGGTCTTGCACACTTTGGGCTAGTGCATTAACTCTTTGATTCAGCGTAGCTATAGTAGAATCGAAATCTGCTGGATCCATTACAATGGCTGGATTATTCTGTCACGTCTAAACATTTGTTATGAAGGAACACAACTGCAGATTTCGTATAGTTGAATATTTATTATAAAAAGTAAAAGGTATTGACTTTAATTCCAATTTACAGGTACTGTAGTTTTAAGTAATAAACGATAACTGAAGTCCACAATTATAAGCACTGTAGCTTTAAGTATTAAATGATAACTGAAGTCCACAATTACAGGCACTGTAGCTTTAAGTAGTAAATGATAACTGAAGTCCACAATTACAGGCACTGTAGCTTTAAGGAGTAAACGATAGTAAATTGCAGACACTGAATCAATAAAGAGTCTCTTAGTAGAATCAACGGTTTAGGTGATAAGCAGTCACAATAGCTGTTCCATAGACTTTAACCGAAGCAAGACAGATGCAGCTAACTGAGATAAAGTATGAGTTGAAGTTAGCTGTAACGGTTTTGTATTATCGAAGGATTTTGGAGACAGGAAATAACAGCTTGAGATGCAATGCTTATCACAGAGGTTTTACTTAGCTTCCGGCACATAGAACACTGGTTCCCGAGATCTCCTCAGAGGCGTATGAAGAGTGTTTAATCTTTAGTCGTGGATGAGGAGAGGTGAAGGGAACTTTGCAGAGTCTTTCAGTCCGGTCTGGTAGCAGAGGCTTTCACAACGAAGTTGTAGCTGGGTTGTGAGTAAGGAACGTAGTTCAATAATCCAGCCTTGATCAGCTGGTGCAGTCAGATTAAATAAGCAGACCGTGTCATAAAGGGGTGTGGCTAGGCTCCGTGGAACCAGGAAGTAAGAGGATACCATAGTTAAGGCATGACACTATGTAGGGGGAACAGTCCCTCTGTGTCAGTGTGTATCAGGGTCTCTGAGGACAGGTGTCAATCCATATCTGCCAAGTGACCCTATGTAGGGGGAACAGTCCCTATTCGTCTCTGTGTCAGTGTGTATCAGGGTCCCTGAGGAAAGGTGTCAATCCATATCTGCCAATTGACCCTATGTAGGAGGAACAGTCCCTATTTTGCTCTGTGTCAGTGTGTATCGGGGTCCCTGAGGACAGGTGTCAATCCATATCTGCCAAGTGACTCTATGTAGGGGGAACAGTCCCTATTCTGCTCTGTGTCAGTGTGTATCAGGGTCCCTGAGGACAGGTGTCAATCCATATCTGCCAAGTGTCCCTATGTAGGGGAAACAGTCCCTATTCGGCTCTGTGTCAGTGTGTATCAGGGTCCCTGAGGACAGGTGTCAATCCATATCTGCCAAGTGACCATATGTAGGGGGAACAGTCCCTATTCTGCTCTGTGTCAGTGTGTATCAGGGTCCCTGAGGACAGGTGTCAATCCATATCTGCCAAGTGACCCTATGTAGGGGGAACAGTCCCTATTCTGCTCTGTGTCAGTGTGTATCAGGGATCATTAGGTTAGGAGTCAATCCATATCTGCCAAGTGTCCCTATGTAGGGGTAACAGTCCCTATTCTGCTCTGTGTCAGTGTGTATCAGGGTCCCTGAGGACAGGTGTCAATCCATATCTGCTAAGTGACCCTATGTAGGGGGAACAGTCCCTATTCTGCTCTGTGTCATTGTGTATCAGGGATCCTTAGGATAGGTGTCAATCCATATCTGCCAAGTGACCGTATGTAGGAGGAACAGTCCCTATTCTGCTCTGTGTCAGTGTGTATCAGGGTCCCTGAGGACAGGTGTCAATCCATATCTGCCAAGTGACCCTATGTAGGGGAAACAGTCCCTATTCTGCTCTGTGTCAGTGTGTCTCAGGGTCTCTGAGGACAGGTATCAATGCATGTGTCAAGGTGTCAATATGTCATATGTCAGGTGTCAATCCATATCCATTGTGATTGAGGAATGTTAGGTGATTTATGTCCTTTATGAATTAAAACTAGACTCTGCATCAACTGTGTAATTTTCCATGGGAGTTTTGCCATGGATCCCCCTCCGGTATGCCACAGTCCAGGTGTTAGTCCCCTTGAAACAACTTTTCCATCACAATTGTGGTCAGAAAGAGTCCCTGTGGGTTTTAAAATTCGCCTGCCCATTGAAGTCTATGGCGGTTCGCCCGGATCGCCGGTTCGCGAACGTTTGCGGAAGTTCGCGTTCGCCGTTCGAGAACCAAAAATGTTATGTTCGCGACATCACTATTTGCAGATGACACAAAACTCTGAAAAGTAATACAATGTGAGCAAGATATTACTTTGCTACAGAGGGATTTAGGTAGACTGGGTGACTGGGCACTCAAATGGCAGATGAAATTTAATGTTGAAAAATGCAAAGTTATGCACTTCTGCGTAAAGAATGCACAAGCAATGTATACCCTTAATCGAAGCGAATGAAAGACACATGAAAAGGACTTGGGAATTGTTATAGACAACAAACTATGCAACAATGTGCAAGGTCAATCAGCAGTGGCTAAGGCCAGTAAGGTATTATGATGCATGAAAAAGGGCATTCATTCTCGGGATGAGAATATAATTTTGCCTCTTTATAAATCACTGGTAAGACCACCTATTGAATATGCTGTGCAAGTTTGTGCACCTGTTCTAAAAAGGATTTTATGGCACTAGAAAAAGTTCAGAGGCGGGCTACAAAATTAATAAAAGGAATGGAACATATCAGCTATGAAGAAAGGTTAACAAATTTAAACCTCTTTAGTTTAGAAAAACCTTGCCTGAGAGGGGATATGATAACATTATACAAATATATTCGGTGCCAATACAAACCATTGTGTGGAAATATATTCACAAACCGGACTTTACATAGTACACAAAGTCATGCGTTTAGACTGGAAGAAAGAAGATTTTGTCAAAGGCAAAGAAAAGTTTTTTTTTTACTGTAAGAAAAATAAGGATGTGGAATTCTCTGCCTGAAGAAGTGGTTTTATGAGTCCATACAGATGTTCAAACAGCAACTAGATGCATATTTGTAAAAACAGAATATTCAAGGATATAATTTTTCAATGTAGTGTAATAGCTGCTTGATCCAAGGTTAAATCTGACTGCCATTCTGGGGTCAAGAAGGATTTTTTTTTCCTAGTTTGTTGCAAAATTGGCAGGGCTTCAAACTGTTTTTTTTTGCCTTCTTTTGGATCAACAGCAAAAAACAAATGTGAGGAAGGCTGAACTTGATGAACGCAAGTCTCTTTTAAGCTATGTAACTATGTAACTATATTAATATAAATAATATGACCTTATCCTTTATAGAGAACCTTTTACTTTTCAACTATGTTTCTGTATCCCAGCAACTGTAAAGTGTGTGAAGATTTCCTATGCTTTGCAATATGACCAAGAGCTCTCTGATTGTTTGGCTAGTAAGCCAACCAATTATAGCGCTGTGACAGCCAAGCTTTGAGAGAAATCTCCCTAGTAAGCCAATGAATCAGCGAGCTCTTTATCATATCGCAAAGCATGGGAAATTGTCCAACACTTTGCGATAAATGAGACAGTAAAGGAAAGTCTGTATGAGGACTTTCCCCCCTGCCACTGCTCATTATGGAGCAAAAAAAAAAAAAAAATGATTATAATTTTTATTTTCATCTGCATTATTTTGTGACTGGGTCTTTTTTATATTAATTTATGGTGTTGGTTATTATGAAGGTTAATTTGGGCTTTTGGGGGCTGAAGAGCAAAAGAATTAGAAGAAAAAAGACTTCTGATGGAAAGTATATTTTTTAAACAGGTTTTAGATTTATTGGTACCAGGGTGATAAGGCAATGTGACTGTGTGTGAGAGGTAAGTGTGGGGGGTGACTGTGAAATTATGACTATGTGAGGAGTTAGTGTGTGGAGGACTGTAACATGGTGACTGTGTGTGTGGGAGGGTGATGTGACAGGGTGACTGAGTGTGTATTGGGTGGGGTGTGATGTTGAAGTTGACAGAGTGTGTGTTATTCCCTAGTGGTCCAGTGGCTTCCCATAGATGCTCAGTGCCACAGGGCAGCTTGCTGAGTTGCATCATCAACTCTAGTTCTCCCTAATGACCAGTTCTGCATGGGTGGCTGCAGGGGAGCTCAGCAGAGCTTGAAAGCTAGCACTGGCTCTGCTGTTAGCACAGCCATTGCAAACAAACTTCGTTAGCAGTGAACAAATGTAATTTGCAGTGGTTGTAATCATACTTAAACGATTGCGGGGTATGGGTACAGACACTGTCAATCGAGTGTACACGTGTACTGCATTGAAGGGGTTAATGACTGTATAGGAGAGAGGTGCTTTAGTTGATTTCCACTGCTGTAATGTGAGAAGCTTTCCAATGTAATACACTAATTTAAGCAACTTTGCATTCCCTGCTAAATTCACTAATTCATAATAACAGGGGTAATGGTTTAGCCTTTTTTCTTGTTACCCATACAACATTTACCAAACGAGGTAAAGGAAGCATACCTGAGGCAAGAAAAAGAATTTAAATGAGTTAGCCATAATCAAATGAAAGAGAAAGTGGTTTAATGCCTGGCTGGGAAATAATCAGTAGTAATGGCCAAGGAGTCAGCTTGGAGAATGCCTAGCATGGAAGACTAAATGCTAGTTGCCCAGTGAACGTAATTTGTTGACCTCTAGATGCATGAGGTTGCTCCACATTGAGCAGAGGCCACTGTTTTAAGTTAAAATTATAAAAAGGCTGCAAAGACGTGTGAGTTCTAACTGATATATGTACATGGATAAAATAAGTTGTTATTAAAGGGAAGCTCCGGGCTCTATAAGAACTTAATCAGAAATAACTTGTTATAGTGTTAAGAGGTCCGATTGGATTATAGTGTTAGTGGCTCCCCTGCCCAAGTAATCTTGCTACTTGGAGCTAAAAGCCAAGATCTCTAATGAGACAGAAAGGGTTGTTTTCTAAACCCCTATTCACTTATTAATGCTTAATTTGTCACACATGGAGTTCTGTATCATTTGAGAGTTTGCCGTTTAGCAAGGTGAATTGTTAGTGTAGGACACACCTAACAGGTTTTGCCCTGACATGGTAGGTTGCCAATTGCAGTGATGCTAACCACCTCCAGATTTTTAAATGTGCATAGGGATTTGGGATAGTGTGTGGGTATTATTTTGTGTTCGCTTTTATTCTATGTATTAGGACTGATGTGTACTATAGTCTTTGCTAACATCCAGAAGTAGTGGGAGTGTGAGCGCAGAGCTTAATTTTGTTTGTTAATTAAGTTTGTTTTCTACATTGTACCCATTGATGGATATACTGTGTCCACATGATGTTCCCACAATACTGAGGTAGACTGTGATATTTTGGCCAAATCAAATAGATAGTTTTAAAAGTTCATTTGTTCAAAATCATTTGTAGCCACTAACCTAATGAATATAGTTAGATTTTTTTTTTTCTTGTGATGCAAATTGCTTGATATTAGACATAAAATGTGCCACTGAGCAGTAATTGCTGACGTGGGCTGCTGACTTGTGCAGTTAGTAACTGTAGTTGCAAATGTCGATTCAGGTATGAAGGATTTAACTGCTTGGTTCCAGTTTTTGCAGCAGCTGTTGAAATGTTGTAGAAAAAAATATGGATATTGCAAAAGTGTATGTGATGTAAAGAGAGTAGAGCCATACCTCCCAGCAATCTGGTCTGGGGAATCAGGACAGGGAAGACACGGCCCTGACGACATGTGTCACTAGTGATGCCTATAATAGGCCAACCCATTCTGAAAAGAAACCATGTAGAGTGCTCTGCTAAAGCACTCTCAGGATTGTTCTAGTACCCACTGCACAGTGCGACCTAATCTAAGGATGCACTTGCATTGTTCTATCAGGGGACAGTTCCCTGATGTCCCTAGATGTGGTACACAAGGTGTCATGATCTGCTCTGCTCTGTTCTGATGTCTAGACTTGGCTTCTGGTATCCAGTACTCTTTTTGCTATTCTTGCTTAGTTTTCCTTGGTTTTTGGTTTTCTGTTCTATGTCTGGTTTTCTTTATGCTGGGATTTCTGGGTTCATTCCTATAGTTCGTCCCTAGATTTCCCAGTCTCCAGGTTTCCTTTAAATGTTTGTTTTATGTTGCCACACCCGTTTGTTTTCCATCATTCCTTTCTGTTTCAGAGTCCTGCAGGCTCAAAGCTTCTGCCCTCCCTTGAAGGTAAGTGCTATATATGTCTAATTAGGATGTTTTAGCATACATTAGGCAGTGTAGGACCTACCAGATATGGGGTACATTGGCGTTGTTGGCAGGCTTATGCAATGTATGATCATATAGTGTGACTAAATCCCCATGATTTTCATATGTAGTACTTAGTTATTTCTCCTCTTGTTTTGCCTATGTTATCTTGTCTTGTTTTAGTTTGTATACCCAGTCCATGTACAGTCCTGTCCAGTCATGCCCATGTTGTGTTCATGTTTTCCTCATGTCTTGTGTATATGTTCTGGGTTTAGCTTACTATCCTTCTCTGGTTCTGGGTTTTATTAGTTCTGTCTTGTTTTCATGTTTGGTGCCTATCTCTGGTCTTGCCTTGTTTCTAGTACTGGATACAATCTTGCTGCAGAGCCTCCCTATTAAGCTCCTGTGAGGTCTGCTTAAATTCCAAGCTCCTAGTTCCTGGTATCCGCATAAGCTGAATCAGGGTCTTGGTATGTGGCTGCACAAACGCTGGTACTCAAAACCAGAGGGCCTGTGGTTACCCTGCACCAGACCCTGCTAATCCACCTCCACACTGTGACTCCTACTTAACATCAGGCATAATGGGTCCCGGTTCACGCGCCGCCGCCTGGACACTGTGTCTGGGTCCCGGGCACCGGACTACCACCCTGACACAAGGGGACTAAAACAGGATGGAGGGATAGGAGTCGGAAATTGGAAATATCCTGCTGAAAGAGTGACTGTTGGGAGGCCTGGGTTGAGCTGCTTACCAATGATCTGAGCAAGGGCCGAGGTGCTCTCTTACCTTGCAATGTTTCCATATAAGGTCACTCCCACTGCCTCTTCCATGCTCATTTAGTCAGTTTGACCCTTACACAGACACCGTCAATGTTGTGAGGATACAAAACTCAGCTCAGGTATGTCAGCTGGTCTGTGTGCTCTCAGAGGCTTCAAAGGTGCCCATGAATGGCCAGAGATTTGTACTCCTAACCTTGTTGCCAGTTGCCAGCAAAATATGCTGGCAGTTACATTGTTATTAGCCCCTTGCTGAGCAGCATAAAATACTTCTGATGTTCCTCTGCTGTTAGGGCTACAGTCAGTGCCACCCTTGTCCTGGCTGCCACCCTAGGACCTATTTGGCCCTTTTCACTCTTAAAAATACAGGTGGTCCCCACTTGACAACCCACCTGTTTTACAATGGCTCGCACTTACGACCAGCTTTCTAGCGTGGGGATTCAAGGGATTCCCCACGTTAGAGAGCTGGTCTATGTTAGGGGAATTTTCCCCCGAACATAAATTAGAGGGATTCCTTGCCTGGTCTAGGTTCGGGGATTCCCTGCTCTGGTCCATATGTCTATGTTTGGGTAAATTTCTCTGAACATAGACAAGCGCACCCGAGCAGGGAATTCCTCTAATCTATGTTCAGGGAAATTTCCCTAAACATAGAAAAACGCACCAGAGCAGGGAATCCATCTAATTTATGTTCGGGGAACATTCCCCGAACATAGATTTGAGGGATTCCCTGCTCTGCTGCGCTTGTCTGTGTTTGGGGAAATTTCCCTGAACATAGACCTGCACGCATCCTCACTTACTGACCAATTTGTTTTACAACCAGGTCGTAAGAACGGAACCAGGTCGGTAAGTGAGGAGTATCTGTAGTTCACAAACATTTTGCATGCTGGTGACTCATGTAATTCATTTACACTGTATAAAGATAGTGTACACTGTATAAAGATACCTTAAAGAATGTATACCGTAAAGTAGGATTTATGTAAAAATATATACACTTTATGTGCACAAATCCGTTTGTCTGCGGAATTGTTTGCTTCACTATGGGACTTTGCAATCGCATGAAACATTCATTTCTGTCACCTAAAATAAACAAGCCAATAAATTGCATTTTTGGCTACATTTTTACCAGGCATTTGTTTTGGAGACAGGCTATAAAGACTCATCTAAAAAATATTGTTAGAATTTCCCATTGTTTTTCCTCTACAAAGTGCAATTCCTCTAAGCACAGAGAGCAACAGCAAAACATATTATTACATCAGCTTTTAGCCAATAATTACTCACCCTTCATTCAATTTTCAATACAAAAGTGCTTCTTAAACATATTACCTACATTATACATAGCATCATGATTTTATTATACTAGTTAATCATATTACACACAGTTTTATAAGGAAAAGAAAAATTGCTCACAGTAACAAAAATGACTGCTATGTCAGAATGCAGTGGCTACAAATCAGACACACACAAATTCAGCATTATTTTCTCACAAATGGGGTTTAGTCTCTAAACAGTGAGTGCTGGTGAGTTGAAAAACAATTAACAAAATTGAGGTCAAAATAACTACTTTCACATGAGTTTTTTTTCTCACATATTCTCACGCCACCAACTCTTACGTGTTATAATGTTATTAATGAAAGTGTAAAGTGCTTGAAAATCAAAGTGATTTTGAAGTAAATTTTACATTTCAGGCCCAAATAGTCAAATTGAAATATAGATGACTTGGCTAATTATTAAAAATCAAATATTTTGTAATGCGATGTCATCACTTCATATTCCTGACAATTCACACTTTATTAAATAACCCGGTGTGTAAATAAACCTACATAATGATAATTAAGACCAAATGAAATAATTATAGAATATTCTTTTCTCTATAGCTAAGCCGTTTAACATTTACAATATTTCCCTATTTGCACAAAACATGGTGGTTTACAGTCATGCAGAGATATAATAATATCCCACTGTAGTTCTATGTCATGCAATTCAATTCCTATTACCCTCATTTATTTGCCATGTTAGATTTAGGGAATGCTAGGATCAAAGATGCACAATTTGAAAATTGCTCTCATCTGAGAAAAAAACAAAACCTGAATTTGACAGAAGTATTTTTTTAAGCAAAGCAATGATAGAGGATCTACAGATGTTTTAAGTATTAAAATAATGCATCAGTATTTTGTGCTTACAGAACGTAGTAAAACAATCACATAAATTGTTGTAAAAGAAAATGCCTTTTACATTTATGAACTAATATAGCTAAGTGCACTATTGTACGAATTGGCTCTTTACGCAATCCACTTTGACTGGTTTCTACTTTTTCTTCATGCAGGACAACAAGGACTGTGATTGTGAATAGATAGAAGTATGAGATTGTTGCAAGAAATTATCTGACAAAACTACATATATAAAATTCATTATTTCCTAAAGAAATGTTGGTTCTAGTTTTCAAGCTTTTAAGACTTTATGTTAAGTAAGAGTCTTTTATGTATGTAGTGAGAGCAAACCTTTCACCTGAGTATGAGTAAAAAATATATGGATATAAAAGGACTGTCATAAAAACGGTATTGCTTCTCTTTTCAAACACTAAAGTTACATGTATACATTAAAGCATTATTGTACTTGCATTGTTAAAAAATATGTTTATTGATATTTATGTATCTGTTTAGCCCCCTGCTGGCACATATTCCCCGGCAATGTCAATGTCAAGATGCTTACTGTATTGCTTACCTCTTAAATGGCTACATGCTTTTTCTAACAGTTTCAGAATAATCTCAAAATGTGGAGCAGCATCAATGACCTGCCTGACCTTGCTGTGTAGTTTCCTGCCCTATGATATGTGAATTTAGTAGTGTAGACTCTGAGGACTAAGCAAGCAACACTTTAGTTGACTGACAATCTCCTGATTATAAAAAAAAACCTCATCTTTGAAGTAACATTTTTTTGTAAAGCCAGGTGGGAAAAAAAACAAGCGCAAAAAGCTTTTTATGCAATAAAGCGTTTACTTTTGAATCCCAAAATGTAGAAGTATTAATGCAATATGTGCCAAATGCAAGTGCAAAATATCCAATGCTTAATAACGTTAAGGTGCAGCGAAAATACATACTTCGACACAAAAAAAACCTGAAAACGATAAAAATTACAAATATGGTTCGCAAACAATCTATGAAGTAGACTCATACTTATTTAGAAGCTTCTTTCTGTATTTGCTCCAAAAACCTAAATTTAAATAGTACATGGGACTCCAGAGGACTGATTTATAAAAGTTGGAGTGTCTGCGTGTATCTGCAGCTAACCTCCTCTCTTTTTACAGATTTGATCTGGTAAAGAATATATTGTTGTGTGTTTCTTGCCATGGGTGAGTCCTTTTTGGTGAGAGTACCTGGAGGATTTTGGATCCATTGCACACATGGCATTGATCTCCACTTAGCTCCATAATTGTAAGTGGTACAATAATCCAATCTCATTTTGTTTATAAATTAATAACTGCACAAGTATTATTCTATATGATAAAGGATAATGTTTGGAGATATCCTCGCAATTTAGAGAATATCATCCTCAAATTGAATACGATTTGACAAAAAACTGCCACAATAGGGATACATTAATATATTACCACTAATTAGAAATTGCAGAGATGTTAAGATTGAACAGTTGAGTTGCAGAGATTTAACCCAAGTAGGCAGCATAACCATGTGAATCACCACCCTCAAGAAAGGTTGTAAGGGTTTCCATAGTGATAGGAATACAAAGTTGTATTCCAACACTATAGAGTGCTCTGGTCCCCTACTCTTTTGCACCCCTCCCCCCCTCTCTGGCAGCTAAATGGTTATACACGATTCCCGCACCAATGCCCCTCTGTGCTGGGTCGGTGCTCAACCTCCTCCGACGTAATCCAAAGGAGGTGTGCTAATGCGCATGCACGGCGAGTATTGCGAGTGCATTAGGCCCTCCTCATAGAAAAGCATTGCTTCATTGCTTTCCTATGGGGATTTCACTGATCCTGGGCGAGAGGACGTCCAGCGTCATTTAGGTGACCTAAAGTCTGTTAGCAACCAAGAAGCACATCTAGTGGCTGTCTGACTGACAGCCATGAGAGGCAGTCTTAGTCCTGCAATGTAAGTATTGACTTTTCTCAAAAATTGCAATGATTTATGTTGCAGGAGTAAGAGGGACAGGGACACTGAGCCCAGACCACTTCAATGAGATGAAGTGGTGTGGGTGACTATAGTGTTTCTTCAAGGTGGGAGCAGATGCCAAGGGAGATTTATTAAATCAAATACTAGGAGGAGAATTTGTGGTCCACAAGTTTGAATACCAGAGCCAAGTCCCCAAGTTTGAATACCAGAGCCAGTAAGGGTAGGAGCAAAGCCAGAGTCAGTCCAATTACAGCTGTTTTGGTAGTTACATTTACCAATGTAATTAAAATATTAGAAAGCATGCATCTGAGGAAGGCTGCTCATAAGATGATTCATGATAGCCTGTGATTAACATAATTTGATGTACAATTCATTGTTCAAGATGCATATCGTATTTATGTAAATACAAATAAACATATCATCTTCATGTGCCTTTGTATTCTAGTTCTCATACAATCACATTTAAACAAATATTGTATTAAAAAAATATGCTAATTTAATCTGCAGTGCATTTTTGTTGTACAATGTTTGTCAATATCTCCTTATTAAGCGGTTAAGCTAAAAGAGATCAACATGTGGTAGTTGTCAAAAAAGAAGAATAAACTGAAGGCTCAGTGAGTAATTATAACGTCTGCACAAAGTGGTTATACTTTGCTAACATTCCCCCTTAATTACCTAAGTGTTAAGCTTTTGAATAACACCTTTCATTACGGACGCTATTTATTCTGTAATTGCTACAATATGTAAATGGATTCCAAATGCACGTTAGGTAATTTCATGCTGCTACATTTGCAAACGATTAATTATATATTTGATCTTACATTTCTTTTTGCTAAAAGATCAAAATATATAGCACAAATATAACAACACAAAACTTGCCATTCTCATAATTCCAGGGAAATGCCTAAATTTACATTTCAGTAAAACAGCATTGTAATTTAGGTAAGGTCATTACATATAGGCACAATGGGATAAGTACCTTTTAGCATAATCTGTAGCAGCCTACAATTTTCTTTTAATCACTGCTCATTTGTTCTTTTTTAATTTTGCATAATTTTAGTCAACGCTGCTATATGATAGCAAATGTGAACATTTTAAGGATTATTATTTTCACATTCTTGTAAAAACAATGTAAATTATTCTTACACTGCCTTTCTGTTAGGGTTATGTTGGCTAGCAAGTTAAAGGCTCTTTCAATAATGTTATACAAACTGGTTAACCACAACCAGAGGACATAGTCTTAAATTAGAGGGACAAAGGTTTAAAAATAAAATCAGGAAGTATTACTTTACTGAGAGGGTAGTGGATGCATGGAATAGCCTTCCAGCTGAAGTGGTAGAGGTTAACACAGTAAAGGAGTTTAAGCATGCGTGGGATAGGCATAAGGGTATCCTAACTATAAGATAATGCCAGGGACTAATGAAAGTATTTAGAAAACTGGGCAGACTAGATGGGCCGAATGGTTCTTATCTGCCGTCACATTCTATGTTTCTATGTTTCTATGTTAATATGTGGTATTCAGTTTAAAAGAGTACACGAATATTGAGCAATCAGAAATACATCTGAATTTTCACAACTCCAAAATGCTATATGGAAATAAAAAAAACAAAATGAGAAACAGTGGAGAACACACTGACTTGGTTTTAGTTGTTTTTTTTGGGGGGGAGGGGTTGTGTGGGGAGGTCATATAAGCAACTTAGCTTGTGGTAATGGACAAAAGGTCTGCCCAAATGATCAGGACCGTATCTCTTGTCCAATCAAGAGGTGGAAATGTAGTTGATTGATGGAGAAAAGAGATGATTAATTGTTAAGGGACCATTACTAAATGTCAATTTTATTCCCAGATCACGTTTCTTTTTATTGTAAAACAGGTGAAGGTGGTTAGGTTACTACTGTGCCTAACCACTATCATTGCCACTTACAGCTACTCTGGTTTACTGAATTAGAAGTATGTGACTGATTTGTGATTTTTTTAAAATTTCTTTTGAGACAGCCCCCCTAGGTGTCTCCCCCCCCAAGTTCCTACCTGTATCTTTTGCCCGTTACCCTGACTGTCTCTTTTGACCCTTACCCAGCCCCCCTGTGGCTCTTTGCCCCCCTTCAAGCCCCTCTGTGTATCTTTCTCTCCACAGCCTCATTTGTGTGTCTTTTCCCCCATAGCACGTTGTCTCTTTCTCCTCCAGCCCTCTATGTGGCTTTGTGCTCCCTCCAGCCCCTCCATGCATTTCATCTCCACCATGTGTCTCGTTCCCCCAACCCCCCATGTATCTGAATTCCTCCCCTGAAATTGTGACAAAGTGGAAGAGCAGGCAGACACCAATGTAATCTTTGTATTCGTGGTCACCATTTCAGCTGCTAGCATGCTCAAAGATCTGCAAGATGGCTTTTTTGCAAGTCTGCATTGTTCTGCGCACATCCTACATCCTGTAGTAAAGGCTGTTATTCCCGAGGACTACAGGTGGCATTGCATTGCAGGAGAATTGGTGGGCAGTTCCACTGTAGTGTGAAGGTTAGCCTTCTCATGAGGCAGGAGTAAGAGAAAACAAGGCTTCCCACTAACACAGGATGTCAGACATGCTGAAAATATTTTGGAACCGTAAAGGGCAATCTCTAGTCTATCTTCCAACAAGAACATTGGCAATTGGTCCACACTAAAGTGTGAGGATTGGACCATAATAGTGCAGCTAGTCGTAGCCCTTAAACCATTTAGGGATGTTGCAGAAAACATGAGCCACAGCAATGCCATTTTAAATAGGTCATCCCCTTATTCACCAATCCCGTGAACAAGATGGATGCCTTCCTGGAGAAGTTGGAACATTGTTTCTCATGGAACAAATAGGAAGCTGGAACATCTACTCAAAGCTTGTCTGTATGAACGAGTTAATTAGTGCCCTGAACTGATTCACACTTTCATTTGTGATCCTAGGATTAAGGGGAAACTGACACACTGATCCAACAGCCTGTTGTGATCCAACAGTCTATGATTTGCAGCGAATAGAGGATTCTAGTTCAGGGAGATTTGCAGATTAAACCTAACATGTCTGCTATACCGAGTAGCAGCACAACCTCAACACAGCCGAGAGGATCATCTGTTTTTTGGGCAGAGGCTCTTGGCAGTTTGGTAGGAGGAATTGAAACACTAAACGGCCAAAAAGAGAAATGATCAGAGCTTACCTTTCGTCATTTGCCTCCTGTTTCTGACCCTTTGAGCGACTGGGATAACAAGGAGAGTGTGAAGCCAACTCTGGTTATCCAGCTTCCATTGTGATGTTCACTGATCGCTGTCCAAAGTGACAAATTGTTTTACAGGAAATGTTCTGAATCCACAAGTTTTTTTTTTTTAATTATTGTAGGCAATGTGTGCGATAGAGAAAAAAAAATATTTAACAATTTTATCAATTGAAGTAAAAAATATCCTAATTAAGGAGTACTTACCTTCCATAGTGAAAAAAATATGTTTTTTGGCTTAATGCACCATTAGATATCTACATATTAGAATTCAAGAACATCTCAAAAAAATATTAAGAGAGGTTAAGATAAACTCTCTATTCCAGTACATTACAAAATGCAACATACTTGTTTAGATCAAGGCAGTACCTTTATAGCAATTACAAAACGTTTTAAAAACTTGAGAGGAGATGATTATTTGAATAAAATGAATAGAGAGGAAATTACAGTAGAAGGATTTATGACTTGGACACTTAGATCCTGAAGAGGTTAAACCAGGATTTTGAGCATTGACATTTTGTTTTTTAATTTTTACTGTATATTATTGGCCTCCTTATTTAGGTGATTGTTCCTTACCATAGGTTAATTTCCCCTTTGGATATTTTCCTTGCCGAAAACGCTTTCTAAGGATTGTAGCGGAGCTCCCTGTACCCCGGCTGGGTACCTCCGCCAAAGGACCACTTCCTAGCTGGAGCAGGTGACAAACTGTAGCTCTTCTGCTTACAGTCGCCGTGGCTGGATTGGGGCCCTGGAACTGCTCCTCTCTGGAGGCGAATGGGGAATTAGCTCTAGTCCTTAGAAGGATTTTCCCCGTTGAATCTCCTGCAAGCTGGAACAGCAGACACAGGAGCAAGCCTTCTTCCCTTGAATCTCCTGCAAGCTGGAACAGCAGACACAGGAGCAAATCGTCTTTCCCTCCAATAACAGGACGACACACAGTTTTGGAGTGTAAGCAGGAACAGACTGAGCTGGGGCTTTATTGCTTCTTTTATACACATTTCTCCACAAGGTTACCACCCACGTGGACCTTGTGGAACAGCCAATCAACAACGTACAGAACAGGCAGACACACCCAGCTAATACGCACAAACCATCCCCTCTGCCTGTGATACAATTACCTTAACACAATGAACTAACGTAATTACCACAGGCAGAAAAATATACTTTTTCCACAGGAACGGTGCAGCCCTCAAGAAAACTTGAAGGCGAGCATCAGAGGTGGAAGTACGGACAGAAGATAGACAGTTCCACAGGTTTGGGCTATGCGGCCGGCCTATTCATCACAGTTAAAATATAATTTGAATGCACGAACGGGTGCCGTTCGTGAAAATGGCAATGTTAATGTGGCGTTCGAATAGTCGAACGCTGTTCGACTCCATTCGAATGTGCAAGTTCCAAAAGAAAGTGAAATTTCCGTCGAGTATCCGTTTTTAGTTCCATGAACTCGACGGCAAAACACTGCTGACCGCGTTCGGCTGAATTAAAATGGCCATCGTCACGTGTTCGTTTGTCGAATGGCGGACACTACCACTACTTCGGCACTTCGGCTGCGTCCGAAGTGCCAAAGCAAATGTACGAGTCCTTTCCCAAGGTAGTTAAAGGGGCAGAAGCAGTATAATCAAATCCAATATGCCCAAATAACGTTTCCAAAGGGCATTACCCCCCGGGGCCATAGTCCTGGGGCAGGAGGCTGGCAAACAGGCTCCTCCAAAACCCAGTGGCGAGGTCACTTTCGCCACATTGATTTTCCTGCATCACAACATATGATACGGATTTGAATTCATTTATATCTATATGTATATATACAAAATACAGAATCCAGCGCATTCGCTTATTCACTAAACAATAATTTCAAATCTTAGAGATTGTAATAGTTTTATTTAAAAACACCTCACCTAGGCAAAAAATGATGGGGGTTTAGTTACATTATACAATCATACATTGCATAAGCCTGCCAACTACGTCAAAGTACCCCATATTTGGCAGGTCCTATCCTAGCAGCAGCCTAATGCTTGCTCTTATGAGATTAATCCACTTACTTGGGAAATCTACTCTCTGCAAGTCTAAATAGGGTCCTGTAATGAGTCACCTGTGACAGGGAGGGGTGCATATGTATATGTATATATACACACACAAACCAGAAACTTGCACACCCAAGACAACAAAAATGTAGTGCCTAGTGTTTGTCAGTAAGCATGTAGAAAGTAGAATTAGCATAAAGAAAACATTCTAAGGACTTGTTATAAACAATTTAAATATAACTTTTATTTGCTCATTTAAAAAAAAAACATTTAAATTTCATAAGCAAATCTTTAATCAGGATAGGTGCTATATTTGTATGACACGTTTTTAGAGTGCAACCTCTGTACTAAATTTATTACTACAACTGAAGAAGCCATATTGTTTGAGGAAAAACACATTTTTGGTGGCCATTATAATTATATTTTATCTTGTTTTAATTTATTAAATTACTATTTTATTGGAACCCAATTACATGTCCAGCAGTATTCCTTTTAGTTGGCTTTTTTAAGGTTTTGCCTTTGCAGGTAGAGCCCCTTGTCTGGTGGCTGAGATTCCATCATTATATTTGAAGAAATTCTTGAGGGAGAGAGATTGATTGACTTATGGGTAGCCTTTAACCCACAGGCATGACCATCGTCATTTGTAATTACTCCTGATTTTCCACATCAACTATACAGTTACACTATGCTCTGTTCTGTCTTTTATTTTTTTTATTTTTTAGATTTTATGTGGATTTTAATGAAATTGTAAGGCACCTGTCTCACCAGAGTCTGCTGGTTTTTTTTGAAAATACTTACTTGACACATATGTGATTATCTCCAGAATACAAAAAAAAAAAAAAGTAATGTTGTGGATTTCAAGTCAACCAAGTCTTTTGACATTATTCCTCCTTGTAACATGTTGTTTTATTGATGACAATCAATACTGAAACTTCCAGTTTCTCCTATTTGACTTGGAGTTTGGAGTGCTTTTATTTAAAATAGCTCTCCTAATATATCTGTCTCCCAATAAGCTATGATGTGTACTGTCATTTACTTGATCATATGCGATATAGGTCCTAAGTCCTCAGTACAGTACAGTGGGTATTCAAGTTACGGATATGTAGCTCCATTATCAATTACGACTTGAGTGGGCATGGATCAAACATCTGTCTACAACAACACAACCCTGGATGGGCCCTGCATCTTCTAGATCAGGGGTCCCCAACCTAGTCCTCATGGACCAACATCATATTCGATGCCCTTCAGGCTTAATTCGAATAAACAATGTTTTACTTGTTAAATCTCCAATGCTGACTTCATGGGTTGTTTTGAGAAAAAAAAAAGAAATAGCTTAGAAACTTAAATTTGTCAATTTCCCATTTTCCCCATTATTATCTTATAAGGTATTTGCAAGTTACAAGAGTACTGTATTTGAAGGGCAAACCATTAGATCACTGTGTCATGACAGTTAATATGTAAGGTCCTTTGAGTTTTATCTTTTGCTGCACATAGCATTTTGTTTTTCATGCCAAACCGGTTATTTGTCTTAAAATACAATAATAAACATATAACTACCTGTTATGGAATATATTGTGTAATGTCCTAAAAAATAATAGATGGTTTTCATCACTTTTTCTCCTTCAGTAACTTTTCTACTAAAAAGTATACTAGTTTTTGCCACTTGACTTCTGCCAACAAATCAGTGCAATTGCAATAATTTACTGTGTCCATCTTAAACATCTTTGCTAATAGGGGGATAACAAATATGATGTATTTAGTGATTCATAAATTATTCATGCATCTTTATTAGCATTTGTCCTTTCCAACTTCCTGCCCTTTTCTTCATCTCACACTGTTTTCACATAAAACTGTCCTCCCTACTGTCAGTCACTTACTTTGACATTCACCACCTCTTTCTCTTCCATTCCAACAAACTGCACATATTGTCTATAGTATATAGTTTTATTACACTTATCTGACCCAATTGTCTTCTATAGATTTGTTTCTCTACATCTCTATAGAATCCTAATCCATAGGTTCGTAACCAGTGCCGTGCCTTCAAACACTGAACATGTTTTGTAGTTGCTGGGATCTACCTTTAGATAACTCAAGATGAAGTTACATAAACATGTTATAGTTTTTTACAAATGTGCCAAACGTTGGGCACACAAAAACTCAGAAATATCAAAATGTACAAATAATAATAATAATAATAATAATAATAATAATAATAATAATAATAATAATTTATGAATCTTAAAGAGATCTCAATCTCAAAGTCTATTTTTGTTATCTTTTAAATCAGACTATCAAAATTAAATCTGTGCATACATTTAATTTTAAGATGGCTGAGAATTTTATTTAATTTTTAAAGCATGATTTATTTATTTTTATTTATTTTTAAAGCATGATGATTTATTTTTAAAGCAAGTGTGATTATTTGCACTCCCTTGTAATGCTCAACATGTTAGAAGCATTTCCTTTTAAGCATTCAAATAATATTACAATTAAGATAGTGGCACACTAAAACAGAAACACATAATATATACAAATGGTATCTAAAACCTCTATCCATCATTATAGTTGTAGAGAAGAGATAGAGATTAGGCTGAACATAAACAGCACTTTTCCATTTTTTTTTAATCCAGAAGCTTTAAATCTAATCTTTTTCAATCCAATTTTTCTAATGCAGCCTTAACATAAGATGTAATCTTTTGCTTTGCGTTTGTTGGATGTTCGAATCAAGTTCAGCATCTGTGCTCCCTTTCTGTTGTCTTGACCATTTTGAATAAGATTTTCAAAAAGCCTGGAATTTCAATGCAAATTTGATTATTGTGTTTGTCAATATTTTTCACATTGATTTTAGCATTTTTCAATTTTGAAAGGTAATTCGTTGAACACTTGAGAAGCACCATTTATGAACACAACATAAAAACCTTGCCCGTCTTTAAAAATCTAAATCCATAGTGTATTGGCAAAGGATTGCGCGAAGAGCTTACAAGACTGCTTCCAAGCTAAGCAGATTAAAGTGAAACATAAATCTGAAAGAAGGAAAGAGTAGACTAATAAGTCCTATTGATAGCAAAGGATTAGATTTCACATAAGGAAACCGCCATGTGAAGTCACCACATTGCTACATATATACATTGTGCTTTTTTTACATTTCGGCTCGGAGTTCGGGAATTCCGATGGTCGCCATATCAGCCCAAGTACAGACGACTGAAACAAATCTCCAAATCTGTATTACTCATTAACATAAGATGTTAAAGGTGAATTTACATTATTATGAATAGTATATTAAGTATAAATTTGTCAAGTCATTATTTTCAGACAAGATATAAAGATATTGTCTCAAAGTTAGTTTACTAGTATCTATTGGCATCCATTGCGGTACTAAATAAATGAGGCAAAAGTCCAATATCTTTTCCAAAAATCAATATCTGATTTTCAGTTAAATTCAATAAACCCATTCCTTCAGTGTCCCCAGTTGAATACCTACTCTTTGTATAGGATGAGTGCCGTTGCTGAATAAAATGTAAGAAACCATGCTGAGGCACTCAAAGCAACTTACCTTTGCAATGATGAAAAGTTATTATGGTGCTTAGAGGAAGATTAGTGCTACAACAGAGCTTCACTGCTCATGAAGACAGATGACCCTAGTAGACCTATATGTCCTATGTATTGGTGTGTATAGTAGTGTATGGCCAGCAAGCATTTCCTCTTCAAGAGCCTTACTCAACAATATCAGTAGTTCATGCTTGCTTCCCATTACAATCAGTTTCAATGAACCCACCCCCCTTAATTAACTAAGCTCTTAAAGCCCTTTTAAGTCTTCCTTTTCATAAAATGTTTCCTTAAAATGCTCCACTCTGCACTTTCTTGCCAACTCACAAATTTGTCAGCAATGCCATCTATTTCAAGAATAGCTTTTGAGATAAGCTAAAACAGAGAACCCGAATTTCCAAAACTGCATGGTAGAAATGCCAAGGGTAAAACACCATTATTTACACATTCTTATAAGGTGCTATAGTGCCTTACAGCAAATGTCATTTTATATTACATAATTGTTACTGGCATTTTTCTTCACTACCTTAGCCAGTATCCCTAAGGTAGAAATGTCTCTTGTAGAAATTCCTTCTTTCTTTAAAAGTCAATGCTTAGTCTCTATAAATGTAATGCACAATCCTTATTTTGAGCTGTTGTGTTACACCTTATGAGTATTGATTTAAATGTCAGTTTCATGAATTCTTTCTTATCGTCACCCTGTGTGATACAAGCAGATTGTATCTAGTGAGATCTTGTCTGTCTAGTTCATGTAAAATATCTTGAATTATTAATTAGTTAATCAATGAAAGTGCCTGGTGTTTTAGGGAACAAAGATGCTTACTTAAGTCAAGCATAGTTCTTCAACCAACACCAAAAATACAAATAAAGCCCTGTTAACCTACACACAGTGGTGTATCCTGGTTTTGTGCTGCCCTAGGCAGGACAAAACTCAGGCGCCCCCCCCCCCCCCCCACCCAACCCTTCCCCCCGTCCCGCCTTCTAAATACACACACACACACAAATTCACTGACAGATACGCATACACTAGCTAACAGACACACACACACACTCACTAGCAGACACACACACTCACTGTCAGACACACACACACTCTCTGATATATAATATAATATATATAATATTATATATATATATAATATTATATATATATATATAATATATAAAAATATAATATAATATATAATATATATATAATATAATATATATAATATATATATATATATATATAATATAATTATAATATATATATAATATAATATATATATATAATATAATATATATATATAATATAATATATATATATAATATAATATATAATATAATATATATATAATATAATATATATATAATAATATGTATATATTAATATATATATATATATATATATAATATATATATAATAATATATATATATATATATATATATATATAATATAATATATAATTAATTTAACCTACCCCCCCAGCCTCCTTACCTTTGGGAATGCTGGGGGGGTTTCTTTACCTCCCTGGGGTCTAGTGGGGCTGCTGGTCGGGCTGCTGGGCTGGTTGCTGGGCGGGCGGCTGGCGAGGGAGCTCTTCCTCTGAGCTCTCTGCTCAGCTCCCTCGCGCGCCGCAGAGTGAGACTGGGAGCCGGAATATGACGTCATCTTCCGGCTCCCAGCCTCACTCTGCGGCGCGCGAGGGAGCTGAGCAGAGAGCTCAGAGGAAGAGCTCCCTCGCCAGCCGCCCGCCCAGCAACCAGCCCAGCAGCCCGACCGGCAGCCCAGTTAGCCGCAAGGCTAACAAGGCATTTGCCCTGGGCATTTGGGGGCGGCGTTTTTTGCCGCCCCCTGGAAAATGCCGCCCAAGGCAAATGCCTTGTTTGCCTCGCGGCTAATACGCCCCTGCCTACACACATTACTAAAAAAAAAGTGAAACAAATGTATATACAGTACAGGTCACTGCCTTCGAGCACCGATGTTGAATTTTCTTTCAATTTATTTTATAACCAGTGTGTATTCAGTGAATTTCTGCTTTTGCTGATGGCTCAAGCAATCTCAATGGCGATTAGGCCTGGACTGGTCCACTAGAGTATGTCTCAGTAAACCATAGTATCAGGGACTGCTCAGACTGACAGACTAAAAGGAATAAAATATGGTATCCCAGGACATGTAACTTGTGGTTGCTGGGTTAGATGAGAAATGCTCAAAACAATTATTACACATTATGGTCACTGTTGATAACAGTGGATTCTTGTGAAACAGAGACTGCATTTGTTAGATACGTTCATCTTTGTGAAAGGTCCCTCATGATGTACATATTATACTGCTGGTGGTTACAGGAATCCATAGCATCCCCATCTGCTGAAATCATGTATTGTACGTGTCTCAGGTTAGTAGGGTCATCCTCAGATCTGTAAGTTTTGCAGTTGCCCCTCAGGCCAAAACAGCCAAGCTTCCTCTGGAACCAGCCACTGATTGCTTATCTGAGAGGCCAAAAGGTAGATATACTATTTCAGTACATGAATCAAATATACCAAGAAAAAAACAAACAAACAGAAAAATACAAATGGCCTAAAGTAGTGTTCAAGCAGGAATATCCATCAAAACATCAAAACACCTCAAATAATTTAACCTCTTAAGGACCAAACTTCTGGAATAAAAGGGAATCATGACATGTCACACATGTCATGTGTCCTTAAGGGGTTAAACAAAAAGGTTAATTTTTAATCTTTTTCTGTTCAAGGAGATACCTAGAACAATAACACATAATGTATTTTTTTTCGGTAATCCAACAGTTTAGATAGATATAGCAGAAGCACAGATAGAGAATGTAGAGAAGTAAATTACAGAAGAATGTATTTTATTAGGAAAAATAATTAGCAAAATCGGTCACATAAACCAATATTGCTGCCAGACAACATGACATTATAGATCCATATTACAGATGACAGTACTCATAATAACTATATATACTATGCTCATTTTAAAGAGATTTTGTTATGCACTTTTCATTTTGTGATTATTTCAAAATATCCACTTTAACTTATTTGACCATTTTAAAATTACTTATCTTGATCAAACCTATATAGGTCATGGCTCTACACTCATGATTTCATATCTGTCTAGAATATTGTTATAGCTTTTGAAATGTGCATAAAACCTTATAGCCACAACAAAATGTGATATTTGGTCTCCATATTTCATGTACAAAATGTTAACTAGAAACCACTATTTTTTTTTCTTTAAATTAAAAGTGTCAGCTGGCCCTTGTGATCTCTTACCTCATATTGCATTTAAAACTTATGTTGTTGAGTAATTATATGTCTAATAAGGTTTCATATATAATTTAATTTCCCTGTCACTTTAAGTTTAAAAACAAGTCATGTACACACTGCAGCCAAATTAGCCCTCCTAAATCAATATTTTTTTTACAAACATATAGGTGATTTGCTAGATCTTTGTTACATTAGGTTAGAAGAATTGTTATTTTTGCTAGATCTAACACCGAAGAAGCAATATTAATAACAAAAATGTTGTCAGTACGTTAGCTATTTTGGTATCTATCTGCTAGATCAACCTAACAGATCTTTTTTTTATATCAGGTAAGATCAAGTGTTTTTTACATTAGATCTCAATTACAGAGATATTTCACATAATTACAGAAATATAAGTTATTACATAAAGGTCGGGGCTAGGTCCCACAAGAACAATTTAGGCAAAAAATATATCATATAGACTAATCTTTGGAAGATCAGAAAAACTGTGGTAATATCTATCCGTGACAAACGCTCCTTCCCTCAAACATTTGCCACAAACTCCTGGAGGAGTGTGGAAGCTGGCCTCCTGTCCACCGACTATGGTCCAAGTCTGAGACACCATTCGGGAGTTACCTTGTCCAGCCGCTATCCTCAGCTTTCCCTGGTTCGGCACTTTCCCTTAATTCGAATGGAACCGAACACTAGTTCCCTGGCGGCCATCCCCATGAACTAAACCCACGAATGGTCCACAGTTCCTCAGTGGTACTTAGCCATGACCGCTATGGAACTAATTTCGACATGAAGACTTTGTGGATCCCCTGTAACCTCAGCAGTACTTAGCTGTGAATATTATGGAACTGTTTTCAGCATGAGGTGACCATGTGGTTCCCGGTCAACTTAGTCCAGGGTTTTGAACCACTTTTTGGAGGCAAGGTGCCTGAAACTAAGGTGAACAAACACTACCTGAAAGCCAGGAGCACCCTGTATTTTGGACGCAGGAGCTCTCAAAAGTTGACCGGTAAAAAAAACAAACTCCCTGGAACTATTTTGACCATGGGACCACGTGTGCGGATGGTCAGAACCTTAACACGGTGGTGTTTTCCCTACACTGCATGGATCTGAGCGCTATTTGGACAACTTGGGCACTCAAATCAGGGCTTTATAAGGATGTATAATATGTGGGGTTACTGTATGCTTTTCTAATGTTTTGGGGTACTTTTATGTTTTTATAATTTTGTGCTTGGCTCTCTATTCCTGGGAGATAATTTGCTTACCACTCTTTAACTCAATTATCTCCCAGGCCCAGAGATTCCTGGGAGGGGTTTTTGTTGAATACAACGGAGACCCCATGTTGGGGTCTGTGCATAGAAGGCCGAGTTTGGCTCATTAAAACCAGTTGTACTGCCATAACTATGTGTCGTCTAGTTACTGAAAGGGGAAAGGGCTAATCACTGCTCAGCACCTTGTTCCAGCTCATGGAGGATTCAATGGGGAAAGTCTTTGTAAGGACACAAATTGCAACTAAAATGCTCTTCTACTCTTCTCTCTTGACTACAGCAACCTGATACTCATTGGTTTTATAGACTTAAAACTGACCCCTAACAACCCATAATGATCACTCCTCCCATATCTCACACTCAGTAATAGTTTGAGTATTAACACTGTGCAACAACGTCATTGTTCGTCCACCTAATTATCAAAAAGACATATAAGAAAGAAAGCTAACAAAATGATTGCATACAATAAGCGCCACTGCATTGCTCATCCAAGAAAGAGACCACCTATTCTTCTCTGAGAGAATTTATTCAATATGTATAGGGCTAAAAGATGTGAGTTCTTAGGATTACTATGTGAACTAAGACCAAAGCGTCTAAATAGACTCTCAAAGTTTTATAAAATTTGGAAATGATAAATAGCACTGCAAAGCTATTATAACTTTGATTAATGATTTTCATCCCCTGCCAGACATTGAAAAACTGGATACTGGATTTTGTTTGTGATCGTGGTTTGCCTTCTGCTAGACAGCATGTAATTAGTACATTGATTTGGAGTACTGGAAATCAGTGTTTGTTTTTTTCCACCTTAATCTCATTTGGAGAAATTCAGCATTGTAATTAAATTACAGACTGAGTAAAAGATAAAAGAGGATGCTAAAGCTGTGAAATAGTGAAGTCAGTGATTGATGTTGCTCAGTATCCTGGACTTAAATAGAACACACAGGCTGTTATAACTGGTCATTTTCAATTCATTGCATTTGAGGATGACGTTCCAATTGCTTGTTTAATGGTCAAGTGACTTTTAAAGCAACAGTGCATGCAAGTAACCTGCAATGCTACATAGGAGATAAGAATTACTGGGTTAAAGGGTTACTTTAGCCATTTAATGTGATCATGGTGCTTGGAGTCTGTATGTGTAATGTTTCAGTATAAAACACTGCACATACTTAGATATTGGGCTAGCTGATGGAAGTATAAACCCACCATCAGTAGTGATCATTAGGATGTCATTAGCCAGCCCGGGAACAATAATTCCGAGTTGGCTAATGTTAATTATGTGCATAATTTATTTTTTTTAACAGACGGACATTCATTAGCTGAGTTTGCTAATTTGAACCATTTCAAATGAACAAAAGAAAGATTGTGCCAGGGTACTCCTAACATCAAAACCACTAATGTGGGCTGTATGAGTGGTTATGATGCTTGCAGTAACATATTAAAGTAATGCAGCAATACTGTAGTTTTATATAGAGAAAAAAAAACTCACAGTGCCTAGAGGGATATTGGCTATACCTCACTGATGATACCTTACAAGGTTGAAACGATCGTCTGGGGTTGCTGTATCTCTCGTGTAGAGGGAACTTGCTGGCATTTTGGATCTGGACTGCCCGTACGGGTGACACCAGTCTGATATTCTTCAGATATGTTCTCTCTGCAATGGAACTAGAGGAGCTAAAATCAGCTTGAGATCTGAGCGGGGAACCCACCGAAGGGCAGGCTAATTGAGCTGTTGTCCGTTCTCACCATTCTTGCTAATTGTTTTTCTCTCCTGTAGTTTTTATATAGTGATATATATTACTATGTAACTATGTTACCTTCTGTTGGAGCCTGTGCTATCTAAAACAAGTATACAGTACTTTTGAAGATACATGCTGTGTACCCAAACTGCTGCCTATTACTGAAAGCTAATACGGTTGGGTGCATGCACTGAAGATTCCATCCGGAGTAAACTTTATTTAAAACCTACCATCTATAGTACAAACGATAATGTTTTTTTCTAAAAATGTCTCACTAAACAAAAGTTCAGAAAGCCTTATTGTGAAATGTTTCTTAGTTGCTCATTTTCTTCACCTCCTTCTACCTTCTTCCTGCTCTAGTTGCAGTCATCTAAAACGTGTTCCTCATTTGAAAACGAGTGTGCCATTTCCATTCTGCATACAAGGCAATAAAACATCTAATAATCCCCATCTTTGACTTAAGTCATGCTTTTATTCCTTGCATGCTGTCTTTCTCCAAATTTTCATCTTTATAAATCTTGCTTATATTCATCCCTTTCTTACGTAAGCTGCAATTATGGAACTTGATCATGAACTCAATTCCTTAACAACTCTATACATTTTTACATATCTTCTTGATAAGTACAATTCTTCTCAGCAAATAGGATGTGCTATTGATCCTCCTTTCACATTTGCCTTGCTGATTCTCACCAACAGGACTTCTCCAGGGATGCATTATTCACATGAAACACCTCTTCTGTCAGACACCAATGCTTTAAGAGGTTCCTCTGTGACAGTGTCTACACATATTATGAAATTACCCACCTATGGGAAATTGTCTGTGGACACCACTGCACATACCCTTATAGTTTAACTAAATACAGTATCTCACAAAAGTGAGTAGCCCCTCACATTTTTGTAAATATTTTATTATATCTTTTCATGTGACAACACTAAAGAAATTGCACTCAGCTACAATGTAAAGTAGTAAGTGTACAGCCTGTATAACAGTGTACATTTGCTGTCCCCTCAAAATAACTCAACACACAGTCATTAATGTCTAAACCGTTGGCAACATAAGTGTACACCCCTAAGTGGAAATATCCAAATTGGGCCCAAAGTGTCAATATTTTGTGTGGCCACCATTATTTTCCAGCACTGCCTTAACCCTCATGGGAATGGATTTCACAGAGCTTCACAGGTTGCCACTGAAGTCCTCTTCCACTCCTCCATGACGACATCACAGATCTGATGAATGTTAGAGACCTTGCGCTACCCCACCTTCCGTTTGAGGATGCAACCACAGATGCTCAATAGGGTTTAGGTCTGGAGACATGATTGGCCAGACCCTCACCTTTACCTTCAGCTTCTTTAGCAAGGCAGTGGTCATCTTGGAGGTGTGCTTGGGGTTGTTATCATGTTGGAATATTGCTCTGCGGCCCAGGCTCCAAAGGGAGGGGATCGTGCTCTGGTTCAGTATGTCACAGTACATGTTGACATTCATGGTTCCCTCAATGAACTGTAGCTCCCCAGTGCTGGCAGCACTCAAGCAAACCCAGACAATGACACTCACACCACCATGCTTGACTGTAAGCAAGACACACTTGTCTTTGTACTCCTCATCTGGTAGCCGCCACACACGTTTGACACCATCTGAACCAAATAAGTTTATCTTGGTCTCATCGGACTATAGGACATGGTTCCAGTAATCCGTGTCCTTAGTCTGCTTGTCTTCAGCAAACTGTTTGTGGGCTTTCTTGTGCATCATCTTTAGATTTTCTTCTGGGATGACAGCGATGCAGACCAATTTGATGCAGTGTGCGGCATATGGTCTGAGCACTGACAGGCTTACCCCCCACTGTAGCGGGGGGGGGGGAGAGAAACGATGGTGAGACAGCTTGGATCAAACTCCCATCAGCCTCAGCCAGCTTGGATCAGACTCCCTACAGCCTAGGAAAGCCACCCTCCTGCACCCGAAAGGTATGAATGCAAGTCATATTGTGACAAATGCTCCTTCCCACGAACATTTGCCACAAATTCCTGGAGGAGTGTGGAAGCTGGACTCCTGCCCACCAACTATGGTCCAGGTTTTTTTTTTTTAAAGTGTCAAACAAGGGGCACCGAGGGAAAGATGGTAATGGAGGGTGGGCAGGGTAACTCCCGAACAGGGTCTCAGAGGGTGGGCAGGAGGCCAGATTCCACACTCCTCCAGGAGTTTGCAGCAAACGTTCGTGGGAAGGAGTGTTTATCACACATATCTTGCTCAAATATGCAAGTAATTACTTGTGTGTACATTTGTGTATATATATGTGTGTATGTGTATCAGAATGGGTATGTAGCTGTTTTTTTGTGTTAGTGTGTGTGTGTTAGTATGTGCATTAGTGTGCAGAAGTGTATATGTATATATCCATGCATCCCAGCAGTCAAATGCTCTTCACAAATACACCCCTTCATTCAAACACCAAAACTATACACAAAAAACCCCTTCAGTGTTATGGTAATGCTACACATAAATGCACAACTGTATTCAAATACGAACAGTACATACAAACACACCATTGCATTAAAATACAAACAATATATACAAACACACACATGCATTCAAACTCCAACAATACACATAAACATAACCCTGCGTTCAAATGCAAACACTACACACAAATAGTAGCTCAGAAATCATCCCTGGAGTTGCAGGACAGTTGCCGATCATTTCGCCACCATTGTGCTAGAAGGGACCAAAAAATAGTTTACTATCTTTACTATAGTACTGCTACGGCCTTAATCATTTATCTGTTATTATTGTCAAAACTCTCGGTAGTGATTAATTGTTTAACCTGTCAATCAGCAATGGAAGGGTAATAAATATAATTCCATTTTTTTGAAAATGTGACAATTTTTAAGTCAAGGAAAGCTGTAATCTTCCTAAATTAAATTGTTATCAGTGTATATCATCTTGGACTATTAGACAACTTTAAACAGCCGCTCTTTAATTAACTTTTCTTTAAACAATGGCTCCAAAGTTGGATATATTTGAAACCACCGGACAGCCACTAGAGTACTTCCTGGTTTGAAACAGACCATTGGTCTGGTATCTGACACTGAACGTCCTAACACACTGCATGAGGACCTATGGGTCTAATGCGCACGCAGCATTTTCTGCGCATTAGCGGGCGCTCATCACGGGATGGGGGAAAAACTCCGACCCAGCACTGAGGGACATCAGCGCTGGGAACAGGTTAGTAAACAAAGGGCTTTTAACTCTTTATTTACCGGGGGTGCGAGGGAGGGGTGAGGCAGGGGTAGCGATAGTGCCAGGAATACAACTTTGTATTCTTGACACTATAGTATCTCTGTAAGTAATAGAGCATATCTTCATACTGGCAAAGTGACCTCACGATATAACAACAATATAACAGGTTTCCAGATAGTAGTATTCATCAGGGTTCAGAATAACAGTATGAATTGAAAAGCCCAAGGGCAAAACATAAAGATTAGATATCTTGTAATGAAAAGGAGACACATATTTTATGTATGACAAATAAAAATAATACAGTTAATAATGATAATAATGTAAAAAAAGAAAGACGTACCCTTTACAAGAATCCTAAAAACACCACATCAACTATTGTAAAAATAGAAAGAAAAAAATGTTCAAACCCAGTTTGTAACTAAATGGCAAAATCAACTTAAAATTAGATGTTTTATTTACATCATGATGTCTCAGTGATTACTTTATCACATACAAATATGTAGTAGTTATAGGACCCATTTTTGACTCTGTCACAGTCCTTATTCTTTTATTCATGAATTTGACATTGTGATTGACATATTCTTCAAAGATTTAAGTTCTTGCTGACACGATAGTATCACAAGGTGCCTGCCTATTCACATATTCACCTTCATCCCAAAAGTGCTTTATTTAACCCCTTAAGGACACATGACGGAAATATTCCATCATGATTCACTTTTATTCCAGAAGTTGTGTCATTCAAGGGTTAATTAAGATCCAGGGAATATGTACATGGAACTCAGTGTCATGGTCATGGAATCGTTTTGAGATAATGTAGTTTCTGACTTGGCCAATTATCATAATAGAAGTATTTAATGGGTAGATTCCCATTAGGAGATTTTTATATATATAAATAAAAATGTCTAGCAAGACAGATGATACTCAGTTGGTAATGTGTACCTTTTTGGCATACCTTAAGTGGTGTGGTGTAGCCAGGGGGGCGGTCCGAGGCTGAGGTGGGTCATCTGGTGGCACGTGCACTTAGGGCCACCCGATGGCAATATGTATTTAGGAACCCGATATCTGTGTCTGTCTGTGTATCTGTGAATCTGTCTGTCTGTGTATCCGTGTATCTGTATGTGTGTCTGTGTATCTATCTGTCTGTCTGTATGTGTATCTTTCTCTTTGTGTGTGTATCAGTTTGTCTGTATCTGTTTGTATATATATATATATATATATATATATATATATACATACGTGTGTCTGTGTATATGCATGTATCTGTGTGTCTGTGTATATATTTGTGTGTCTGTGTTTGTATCTCCATGTGCCTCTGCATGTGTCTGTATCTGCAAGTGTGTCAGTGTGTGTCCTTGTGTATCTGTGTGTGTCAGTGTTTGTATGAGTGTCATTCTGTGTATGTGTAGTGTCAGTATGTACATACATCACAGCATTCAAACACCAACACTACACAAAAATACATATCTGCATTCAAATGTCGACATTACATACAGACAAACCCCTACATTCAAAGGCAAACACTACTCACAAGTAAACCACTGCTTTTAAATGGCAAAAGTACATAACAACACACAACACTACACACAAGAACACCCCTATATTCAGACACATACTCCATACAAAATCATGCTTACATTGAAACATACAAACACTGCTCAGTACTAAGTACAACCCTGCAAAAATACTTTTCTTGGCCCTTATCAGCTCCTGAGGGGCACAATGTCCAAGAGACTGGCAGTAGAGCAGCCCACAGCATTCCTCTCCTGCCGGTTAATTCATGTAGCGTGCCCAAGCTTCGCCAGCACCTCCGTCCGGTTCACTGGCTCTGGAACATTTAAGTTTTTCTTTATTTAAACCGTGTTAGACATGCTTGGGGTACAGGCTTTGGCAGACCAATGTAAAGGCAATGGCTAATGTAACAAATAATACAAGGATAGACTAAGCATGTCTGATTGATACATGCAGAAAATTGGGTAATTGTTCAACATGCCCCAAATATTTATATGATATGCCTTTCCAGCTGTGAATAAAGGTGGAGTACACAGCAAAACTAATCATTACAGGCAATAGTTTATTTTCTATTAAATCCTTGTTGCTCTACTCATATTTTGTAAATATGTCTTAACAGTAATACATGCATAAAATTGCTGATTTGCCGCACATGGTTATGTTCTATCTATACATCTCAATTTCCAAAGAAACATACTATAATTTTTAAAGGGAATAATTTAGTAGGGAAGGTGTTAACAGTATGTGTGACTGGTATAAATACATGTTAGTCACACATATGAAATGGCACATAGGGGTGAGGAAGGAATGTTCTTTTTTCCTTTCTAGTTGAATTCCGCAGACATTGTATCTCCTGTTTAGCTGTCCGCTGTGCTTAAACTATTATCGATATTTGCAGAAGGTTCAGTGCTTGTTTGTCCCTGTAAAATCCTCTGTCAAAGTGTTTGCTTTTGCTAATGTGTGGTAAATGTAGCATGGCAAAGCATGAAATGTCCATAAAACTCACTTCCTCCTCATAGCACAAATTTGTACCATGCCGGATTAAGGTTTTATCAACCACTTACTCAATGCTCACTTCAATGCACAATAGAGATTTCACTTATTGTTGTTCATTAACTAAAATTCTTATGATCCTGGACACCAAAACGTGTACATTATATGGCTTGGTCATCAGCCTAGCTCAAAGGAAGTAAGGGCGGATTATAAATCATCTCTAACAAACAATCCCTTTCCCCAAAATGTGGATATAAAACACTTCAACAGTAGACATATGGTAGGATCATGTCGTACTTGTTTATTTAAGCTGTTTGTCTTGAGAAAACAGTGTTGTAATACCAGATTTCCATATACTGAATCAATATTTGAAGTTTAGTTACCAGCTGTTTTTTAGGATGCCATTAAGTGACTAAAATAAATCAGCTGGTGGAAAAAGGCAATCTTCATTCGCCAAAGCATATTGCACTATTGCAGAATTCCTCTGTTTCACAGCAGCAATGCACTTTAGTGATTTTACAAGGCAAGCAGACATCAGAGATTGTGTTAATATTACTTGGGTATATATAAAATTGCAAGATAATACAGATGCTCTAATCTAATAAACTTTATAAATAGATATATATATATATATTTATATATGTAATTATATATATATATATATATATATATATACACACTGTATTTTTTTATATATATATATATATATATATATATATATATGATTATTATTATTATTATTTTCTTAACAGTTTCTACATTTACATTTGCATTAATACCAGGTTGTCTTGACAATTAATGTTTTCCTAAATATTGAACTGATAATTCGAGTAGTTAAATTACTGTGATAAATTAAATCAATTTTGAAAAAAAAAAGAGAACACTATAGCAACATATGTTCTTTATTCAGTCTGTGATTATTTGGTCTTGCTAATGTATTTTATTTATTGATTGAGATTGATGACTAAAAAATAGAAATCCCCAAAAATGAGGCTATACTTATCACATTATTTTCAATACGCAATAAAGCATTTAGGTACAACCTGTTAGCTATAAGCATGTTAGACCACCTCTCCACATACTGTCCCCGCATGCCAAACGTGTTTTGTGAGAATTAACTGTTTGTCTTAACTTTTGTACAGCACTGGGGAATATGGTGGCAGCATATAAATAATTGTAATTGTAGCTATAGTGAAGGTTAGCTGTGAAGCGGTTTCATTTTTCAGTTTAGCATAACGAATAGGTACATACATTTTAAATGCTGTATTATACTTTTCAGTACATTTCGATCCGCATTGTACACTTTGATTGAACAATCTTAAATTATATGTTTAAAACTATTTTGGGATTTCATAAAAACTCTCACGATGTCAGTATTTCAGATAGACAGACAGAAAGATATTCGAAATACTTAAATTCATCAAATTAAGGGAAAACAGTCTACTTTATTAGCCTTGGAATCATGTTGCAATGCATGCAGCATTCATATAAGTAAATATGTTCGTTCATTGCATCTTCTAGCTTACTCTTGCTCTATGGGGCAGCCACCTTAAGTCCTCTATGATTGCAAATATCAATTACCCAATCAAATGCTGACATTGTGTAGTGCAATTCAAAATTGCAAAACTTTACTCTGAGATGGTTACAGACCCTCAACTTGTGCACAGTTCAGCAAATAAGTGCTGACCAAAGATGACTGATTATGCGTGACCTTACAACGCAATTGTAAGCTTGGAGATACACTAAAAGAGTTATTATCTCTATTATTTTACTGCACTAATACACACTGAGGCTATATTAAATGAAATATTTCATTATATCATTATAATGGCACCTGACAAGGGGTGGGATATATTAGGCAGCAAGTGAACAGATCGTTAAATTAAATTTCATGTGTTGGAATCAGGGAAAATGGGCAGGAAAAAGATCTGAGTGGATTTGACAAGTGCCAAATAGTGAGAGCTAGACATCAGAGCATCTCCAAAAAGGCAAGTCTTGTGGAGTGCTCCCGTTATGCAGTGGTAAGTACCTCCCAAAAGTGGTGGAAGAAAGGACAGACAGTTAACCGGCATTAGATTAATGGGCACCCAAAGGTCATTGATGCAATTGGGGAGCAATTGCTAGTTCATCTGGTCTGATCACACAGAAGACCTACTGTGGCTCTAATTGCTGACAAAACTTAAAGATAGAAATGTGTCAGAACACATAGTGCATCACAGTTTGCAGTGTATGGGGCAGTGCAGGCACAGACCAGTCAGATTGCCCATGATGACCCCTGTCCACCGCCAAAACGGCCTTCAATAGGGGTGTGAGCAACAGAATTGTACCATGAAGCAATGGAAGAAGGTTGCCTGGTTTGATGAATTAAATTTTCTTTTAGATCACCTGGGTAGCCAGGTGCATGTGCATAATTTACCTGGGTAAGAAATGGCAACAGGATGCCCTATGGGAAGAAGGCAGGCCGGTGGAGCAGTGTTATACTCTGGACAATGTTCTGTTGTTAAATCTTGGGTCTTGTATTTTACTTTGACACATACCATCTACCTAGAGATTGTTGCAGACCACGTACACGCCTTCATGGCAATGGTGTTCACTAATGGAAGTAGCCTCTTTCAGCGCCACACTGCACAAATTATTGTGGAATGGGTTGAGGAACATGGTAAATAGTTTAAGGTGTTGCTTTGGCTTCCAAATTCATCAGATCTCAATCAGGTTGCTCATGTGTGAGATGTGCTGGAGCAACAAATCCCATCCAAGACACCATCTCACAACTTGCAGGACTGCTGCTAATGTCTTGGTGCCAGATACCACAGGACATGTTCAAATGTCTTGTGGGGTCCATGCCTCCACACATCAGAGCTGTTTTGGCAGCCTGAGGGGAACCTAAATGATATTAGGTAGTTGGTTTTAATGTTGTGGCTAAGCAGTGTATACAATTAAATTAAGAAAATGTATTCGGCAAAGATATGCTGTCTATCTCTACATGCCATATAAAAGGAGAGATTAAATAAATAAATAATTTCACACCCGTTAATGTAGATCAAGGATTGTCAAATGGTAAATCCTCAGTTCATGTAGAACAGATGATCCTATAGTAAATTTTACAGAGGATGCAAAAGCCTACAACATATACGATTGATGTTTCAAATCTTTCAGAACCAGAGATGTGTCAGACACACATGGAAAAAAGGTACCTACAGGACCAGAGACATGCCAAACGTCAATGAGAAACTGCTTCCACTGCCTAATTTGAATGTCAACAAATACAACTATTTTAGGGTTACATCATATGCACTTGTGAAAGCTGTGTCAAGTTTACAACAGCTCAATCACAACAAAGTAAGAATATGGAGAACTGAAGGTAAATGTGAATATTTTTGTAGCTTGCCTTGTGCCGCCAAATTGCCCAAACCACCCGCCACTGTCTTGCTCCTGTATCAAATAATTCCCCAATATTAGATGCAATATTTCTTGCTATGCAAATAAGAAATGGGAATAAAATGCTTAGAAATTTCACAAATATTTTCAACATGGGTAATTATTCAGTAGAGTATTAGTATAGAGTTTTCTGATATTACATTTGAAGGATAAATTGCTTAATATCAGTTTAAAACATGTGCAATCCGAATATAACACAAACAACGGTGACATATATTTAAGAAAAAAAAATCCACCTTTTAATGAAGAGAGCATTTCCGTAGACATATATCTGTGAACAAGATGCTCTGCAAGAGCAAGCAAAGAACTAAACACTTGAAACATTCACTATAATAAAAATATAGAAGCCTTACATAGACTGGAGCAAAATAATAAATTGCAATAGCAATGCATTTTTTATGTTTGTGTTTGAATATATCTGTCAAAATCTTGTATTTCTAAAGCAACTTGTAGTTTAAAATATAATATATGCTTTTGATTTCTTTCAATACCATAAAAAGGATCTACTCATTTGAAAATTAGCTCAGCAGGTGGGAGAATACTTGATGCTCAAGAAGCAATTTCTTTTGAAAAATGTGCAAGACTCTCATTGATACACAGAGACTTATTTAAAGATCATTCCATAATTGCTGCACGTAGCAGTCGGAAATGTGCAGTGGTCACAAGATATCAAGATGCTGTTCATAAGAATGTCATTCTCAGTCTTTCAAATAAGAAAAGAGCAGAAATCTCATACCTAGTATTTACCAGTTCACTTGACAGAAAATGTTCTGAATTTTATATATATATATACACTCACACACACATACACACGTGAGCACTCATAGTGCATATAAAAGACTTCTATTGGTATTTCACCACTAAATCATTGCAACATTTATTTTGCAAATATGGGCCTTTTTAGTTTAAAGTAGAATTGTCTTACAATTGAGTTGGCTGCTGAAGGGAGAAGAAAGACTAAGGCTTAACTTGAAAGACCAGGAGCTTGATATGCCTCTGAGATAGAAGCTGGATCTCACTTACATTAGAACTGGGTGGATGCAGAGTCATTTCAGGTCAGTTTAAAAAAAGGTGTTGGTAGTGAGCCCATATTTTCACTTTCCAAAGATAGCATATGGGGGAAAACTAAAGAGGCTGCATGGAGCTGCAAGTAGTCCAATGATTATATAAACAATTGTAAGTACTGGGCTTGGATCTCAAGGATCATTGCTATATTGGGAGGCAGGTAGTACATTATCCACCCAATTCCTATAACCCCATGCACGAATCCATGGGTTCATTTCAATGAGTACCCAATAAGAAAAAAATATATATTGTTCCTACATGGTAATATAAGGTACAATATGTCATGATCATAAGAAGAGCAAATTTAGTCTTCTAACCAGTCACATTATGTTTTACTATTAATGGAGTACTCCAAGTATAAATACAACCTTTTATATATTTTTATTATTAATGTCAGCCTAAATAATACTTTTTTTACATTTTCACAATCAATTGTATTTATTTGTCAAAAAGTGTACTACATTCTGCAGTATCTTGCTGTCCCTCTCTCTCTCTCCTTCTCCATTCTAAAATATATCCTTTTTGTTTTGGTTATTATTATACATATACATGATGTCATAGCTCTTGTTCTGTCCATTTTTATAATGCTGGCACTTACCTTTATTGCTCAGATTTTTTCAAATGGAGCAATGCTTTTTCAAATGGCATTTATTTCTCCAATGAAACCACAATGTGGCATATTTTGCTTTGTGGCTTTTTGAAATTTGAGAGCTGTCATTGGGATCTTATTTCTTTCATCGCACATTCGCTTCTTTCTTCTGTTTTTTTCCTCAATTAATTTGCTATTTGGAAATTCTGACTCTTCTAACATGGTCCTTGCCTCTAAGATATTTATGAGGCAATACATATGTGAAGGCCACTATATTATGGTCAGTCATATTTTCTGCAATAGTACATAGCATTTCCATATTTTCTAGCAGATTGTTCACTTGCTCATATATCTCTTGGCCTTCCATCAGTCTAAAAGTATTAAATGTACTTAGCAGATATGGTTTACTGTTTTGAAAGGGCATGCCATTTCTTTAGTAATATTCTATATCAATGATTGTTTTGCTTGTTTGTTCTTGCTGTCCATTCTGTCCACATTCAAAAAGTATGTGAATGTATAGCATAACCTACAAATTATCTTTGACTAGCAACACGTCCAGATCGAATTTACACATTTCTATTTTTCAGCTTTACTTTTGCTAATTTTATATGTATCCAACTTGACATTTTATTCTGTCAGTCTGCACGCAGTTCAGAATGTATTTTCTTTGTTATGAAGCACTGCTTGCTTTATTCTATACTGATCAGCCACGACATTAAAATAACTGACAGGTGAAGTGAATAACAATGATTATAATGTTACAATGACATCTATCAAGGGGTGGGATATGTTAGGCAGTAAGTGAACAGTCAGTTGTTGAATTTCATGTGTTGTAAGCAGGAAAAATGGAAAAGCAAAAACATATGAGTGACTTTGGCAGGGGGCAAACATTGATGCCTAAACAACTGGGTCAGAACGTCTCCAAAATGGCAAGTCTTGTAGGGTGCTCCCAGTATGCACTGGATAATACCTACCAAAAGTGGTGCAATGAAGGACAACTGGTGAACCTGCATCAGAGTCATGGTCACCCAAGACTCATTGATGCACATGGGAGTAAGAGTAAGCTAGTCTAGTCAGATACACAGAAGATGTATGGTAGCTCAAATTGCTAAAAAAAAAAAAACATGATGTTGGCCATCATAGAAAGATGTAAAAAATAGTGATATCGCGAACATAAAATTTTCGATTCGCGAACCGCGAACGCGAACTTCCGCAAATGTTCTCGAACCGGGCGAACCGCCATAGACTTCAATACGCAGGCGAATTTTAAAACCCACAGGAACTCTTTCTGCCCACAATAGTGATTGAAGGGGGGGGAGACCTACTCTCCTTCCCCCCCCGGCCCCCACCACTGGTCGGTGGGTGGGGGCCATAAAGATAATGAGGGGGGACCTACTGTCCTCCCCCTCTCCGGCCCCCAACCCTGGGTAGCAGGTGGAAGTCATAATGATAATGAGGGGGGGGACCTACTGTTCTCCCCCCCGGCCCCCACCCCTGAGCGGCGGGTGGGGGCCATAAAGATAATGAGGGGGGACCTACTGAAATCCCCCTCTCCGGCCCCCACCCCTGTGCGGCGGGTGGGGGCCCTAAAAAAACAGTAAGGGGGGACCTACTGTACCCGCCCGGCTCCCACCCCTGAGCGGTGGGTGGGGGCCCTAAAAATAACAATAAGGGGGGACCTACTGTCCCCCCCAGCCCCCAACCTGGAGTGGCGGGTGGGGGCCCTAAATACCAGTAGGGGGGACTTATTGCCCTCCCTCCGGCCCCCACCCCTGAGCAGTGGGTGGGGGCCCTAAAAAAAACCAATAAGGGGGGACCTACTGTCCCCCCCTGGCCCCCAGCCCTGAGCGGTGGGTGGGGGCCCTAAAAAAAACAATAAGGGGAACCTACTGTCCCCCCCGGCCCCCACCCCTGAGCGGTGGGTGGGAGCCCTAAAAAAACAATAAGGGGGACCTATTGTCCCCCCCCCGGCCCCCACCCCTGACCGGTGGGTGGGGGCCCTAAAACTAACAATAAGGGGGGGACCTACTGTCCCCCTCTGCCCCCACCCCTGACCGGTGGGTGGGGGCCCTAAAACTAACAATAAGGGGGGGACCTACTGTCCCCCCCTGACCCCCACCCCTGAGCGGTGGGTGGGGGCCCTAAAAAAACAATAAGGGGGGACCTACTGTCCCCCCCGGCCCCCACCCCTGAGCGGTGGGTGGGGGCCCTAAAAAAAACAATAAGGGGATGACCTACTGTCCCCCCACCGGCCCCCACCCCTGAGCGGTAAGTGGGGGCCCTAAAAAAAAAACAATAAGGGGGGGGGACCTACTGTCCCCCCCTGGCTCCCACCCCTGAGCGGCGGGTGGGGGCCCTAAATACAAATGGGGGGACCCTAGTCACCCCCTCCGCCCCCCCAAAAACATTATCCCCCTAGCTACCCTAAAAATAATGAGGGGGGGACCTTTAACTAAAAACCTGTAAAAAATTAGATAAAAACAACTTATCATTCGATGTTTTCTTTCTTCTAAAATCTTCATCCATGGAGGGCTCCGCGCAGACTGAGCTCTGCAGGGCGGGGGAAGGCTTATAAAGCCTTGCCACGACCCTGCAATTAGGCTAAGAACACTCTGATTGGCTGGTTTAAGCCAATCAGACTGCTCTTTGTCATTTTACACAGCGTGGGAAAGTTCTTTGGGATTTTCCCACGCTGTGTAAAATGACACACAGCACTGTGATTGGATGGATTTCAAGCCATCCAATCACAGTGCTCTGTGTCATTTTACACAGCGTAGGAAAGTTCTTTGGAATTTTCCCACGATGTGTAAAATGACAAAGAGCACTCTGATTGGCTTAAACCAGCCAATCAGAGTGTTCTTAGCCTAATTGCAGGGCGTGGCAAGGCTTTATAAGCCTTCCCCCGCTCTGCAGAGCTCAGTCTGCGCGGAGCCCTCCATGGGTGAAGAGGTGAAGATGGATTATTTTTTTTTTGTGCTCATTTTTTTTTTTTAATTGCGTCGGTTATTATGTTTTTTTATTTGGCCTTTTTTGGGGCTGAAAAAGGAAGATTTGGGGCTAGAAGAAAGAAAACATCGAATGGTATGATGGTTTTATCTAATTTTTTTTACAGGTTTTTAGTCCCCCCCTCATTATTTTTAGGGTGAGGGGGGTAGGTAGGAGGATAATTTCTTTTGGGGGGGAGGGGGTGACTAGGGTCCCCTCCATTTGTATTTAGGGCCCCCACCCACCGCTCAGGGGTGAGGGCCGGGGGGGACAGTAGGTCCCCCTTATTGTTTTTTTTAGGGCCCCCACCCACTGCTCAGGGGTGGGGGCCGGGGGGAGGACAATAGGTCCCCCCTCCTATTGGTATTTAGGGCCCCCACCGGCCGCTCAGGGGTGGGGGCCGGGGGGGAGCACAATAGGTCCCCCCTATTGGTATTTAGGGCCCCCACCCACCGCTCAGGGGTGGGGGCTAGGGGGGAGGACAATAGGTCCTCCCCCCTTTTTTTACTTTTGGGCCCTTTTTTTTTTTTTTACAGTGAGCAGCCACTGGCTGCTCACTGTTTAATAGACATGCCCCTACTCGCGGTATTGCGAGTAGGGGCACAATTTACTAATACTAAGTAATTTTTACTTAGTATTAGTAAATTTGGCTGAAAGACCACAAAAAAAATAGGAGGCGGACCGAACATCGCATATGTTCACCGTCCGTGGTGAACACGAGCACGCTATATTCGCCCCCACCCGCCAGCGAACTGTTCGGGACATCACTAGTCAAAAACCATCAGAGGGCCCATGATGACTCCTATCCACTGCTGAAAGTGCCTTCAATGTTGACGTGAGCATCAGAACTGGATCATGAGGCAATGCAAGAAGTTGCCTGGTCTAATTTTCTTTTAGATCAGGTGGATGGTCAGGTGCATGTGCATCATTTACCTGGTGAAAAGATAGCAGCAGAATGCACTATGGGAATGCCGGCCAGTGAAGACTGTGTTATGCTCTAGACCAGGGGTAGGCAACCTTCGGCTCTACAGATGTTTTGGACTACATCTCCCATAATGCTTTTACAGCCATATTGCTGGCAAAGCATCAAGGGAGATGTAGTCCACAACATCTGTAGAGCCGAAGGTTGCCTACCCCTGCTCTAGACAATGCTCTGCTAGGAAACCTGGTATTCATGTGGATGTTAATTTGACATGTATCACCTACAGCTGTTCTCCAAAGTTTTCATACCCTTGGAGAATTGGTAATAGACATGTGCAACAGTGAAATTTTTTTTCGGACGAATGAAGTTGTGCAAATAAAAATAAAATTTGTCCATTCTGAACTTCGTCCATAAAACATTAGTTTTTCGGACAAAATTCGGTAAAAAATAATTTGTTTTCGCCCCATAGGATGAAAATAACACTGTGCATGCGCAAAAAAAAAAGCAAGGAGGGTGCTGGCAGTGCTACCAGTTCCCTCCTTGTAATAAATAGTAACAATTCCTACTTCTCCTGCAATTTAAACCTGCGGGGGTCACTATAGCCCACATATTAAGTAAAGGGCGGATAAATACTCCTGCAAGCCCCTGCTCGCGCTCCTGCTGCTTCATTCGGCGTTCGAACGCCAGCAAAACTACCGAATTTCCTTCTAACAGAATGAGAACAGTTTGTCCATTCATGTTATGAAGCAATTCAAGAGTTTTTGTTCGGATCAGAATTTCATTCGATGAATGAAACTTCGATCCTATTCGTGCCGCGAGTAGATAGCTTCCTAATACCGTGGGAATTAGGGAGCTATCTACTAAAAGGCTAAAAGACCTAAATTGGTCTTTCAGACATATTTACTAATACTAAGTAAAGATTACTTAGTATTAGTAATTAAGGGAGATTAAAATCTCCCTTTTGCCACTAATCGCTATACCGCGAGTATGGGCATGTCTACCAAACAGTGAGCACTGGGTTCATGCCCTATGTATGGGCCCATCTGTGAGTTTTAGAGTTAATGGACAAAACTCTCCCTCTCACCAATAAGGGATGGCACCAGGGAGGGATGACCATTATCTCCCTTGCTATTTGTCTTAACCATGGAAACCCTACTTCATGCCATACATACTAACCCACAGATTCAAGGGTTTTGCTACCCAAGAGGTGAAACCATGGTCTCCGCTTTTGCTAACAATCTGTTATTCACTCTGACCGATCAAGCTCATAAGCTGCTGCAGGTGGTTACCGAGATGGAGTGGTTTAGCTCATTGTCAAACTTCAAATGTAATATTTAATTTGAGATACTGGGTTTCTGCATCTCATCGAGTATGAAATCCACTAAATACCTGGGAGTTCGCCTCTCTCCTACAGGGCTGTATAGAGCTAATTATTTGCCCCTTCTGTATAAAAGCTGATCTTGGGAAATGGCTCCTCGCACAATTATCCCTTTTGGGGAGGATTAGTATTCTGAAAATGATGGTGCTACCTATGATTCTTTATCTCTGACAGACACTTCCAATCTCTCTCCCCCACTATTTATTCAAAAGGATTAAGCGTATATTCACATCATACATATGGTATTATAAACATTGCTTACCATGTCCTTACTTTCCCTACGAAGGGTGGGGGAGGGAGTGGGGAATGTCACACATTGTCCACTATTATGTGGCAGTATTATTCAATAGACTCTTGGAGTGGACTAAAATTAGACAAGATAACTCTTGTACATTCTAAATCAGAGCTTTGTGACAGTTCCTCTCTATACTTTGCCTTGGCTAACATGTCCCTTACACCGTATGTTAAGTACTACCCAACCTTGATATGGAACATTCTTTTGAAGTGGAGAATGTTCAAAATGGCCTGGAAGTTATCCCCTGGGGTATCTCTACTATTTTCAATAGTCGATACCGCAGACTTCTAGAATGAACAAGGGGCATCTACTATCCACTGTCTGACTGGAGACAGGTGCGTTGTCTTTTGTGCACTCCTCCCAGGTACCGCTATTCCCACACTCAGAGATCTAATGTGTCAGGGTAAACAGTTATTACTTTTATTACTAGACACATTAAGTTACTCTCAACTTACACAATTCCTCAAAAAAATAGTCATGCCACATAGAAATCTCAGAGACCTCCCTTTGAGCCTTCGTGTACATCTCTGGAGTGCTTTAGAGACCTGTCTCATGGATTTACTCCTTCATACAGACAGAGCATAAAGTAAGGCCCCACTTCCTTTTGGGTAAATTGGACTCTGACAGGAACTGGTCATACATCTTTGATATTGTTATGTTGGCATATGTTAGCTTGTATAAGAGAGAAGTATTCTACAAAAGAGTGACCAGATGGTACAGGAAAATTCCAACTCCACTCCCTTATACCCACTATAAGTAGCTTGTGTTGGAGATGGCAGATGGCAGAAGGTTCTACAGAACACATTTGGTGGTATTATATGGATATCCAGCACTTTTGGGGACAAATCATCGTGGTTTTAAAACAGATTTTGCTGGGTGTCACTGCACTCGTTCCATCATAAGGCCTTCTGGGATGGCCGAATTCCCTTCTGAATCTGCTATTGGCTACTTCATGGGGAGGCTAATGCTTTGATCCCTGTATTTTGGAAGAAGACCAATATCCCATCCCTGGAGCAATGGGTGAATAGAGTAGATGACATTACAGACATGGAAGAAATACACTTATCAGCTAGGGGTAACAAACAAAGATATTTACAAATCTGGTGCAATGGTTAACACATTGGGTGAACTTTGAGAGACTGGGCAAACCAGACACAAATGCCTTAAACACAGAGCCAAATAACCTACAGAACTTCTGTACATGTACATTCAAACATATAGCTTGTTATATGTATCACCAGCTCAGGTTTTAGCCCTTGGATGTTCATCTAACATGGAATCACTGACCTTACATACATTCACCACCATATACGTGTTTTTAATGATATAGGGTCAGGAATACACCTGTGTATTCCTGATCCTAAAGTGTTCCGTTAAATAAAATACATAAATAAACCAAAACTAACAAATACACACAGGCAGAGTAAATATCTAAAAAGTATCTCAAGGCATGTACTCTAATTCCAATACACATGTAGTAGAAAACTCAAAAGAAATGCACCATTAACAATTTTCTAGACAGTAGTTACATATTTATATCTTGTATCACTAGGATCCTAAAGTGCATGAATTAATTAATCTAGTGGTAATATCTGTATATTTGTAACAATGCTGCAAAGAACAGAGTGCATAGTGCACCTTATGCTCAGTCTGATTACTAAAAAAGGCTTAAAATAGCAGCAGTTCTACAAAAATGCTATCACTATAAGACAGCCCACTGGGGCTGTATAAAATATCAATTAGTATAGCTCAGGGGTAGTCAACCTGATCCCTATCACCCACTAGTGGTGGTGGGTTTGCAAAAAACACCTGGCGTGCTTGATGGCCGTGGACCAAGGATGTCAGGGGAGATCCTTTAATCCCTCCTGCCGGCCCATGCAGAGCCAGCCCTACTGTAAGCCCTCTCGGGCTGGTGAGGAGAGTTACAACAGAGGGAGGAAAGGACCTTGGAGGCTCTGTGTTCCTCCCGCGAGCAGGCTGGTCGGAACTTGCTGTGCTTTACCATGGCAATGCTCCGATACAGTGCTTTTCTTACAAACACACACTACACCACTCACACAAACACGTACTGCCCTCCCTCACACAGACTGCCCCCTCACACACACTACACCCCTCGCACACACTGACTGCCCCCCTCAAACACATTCCACCTCAAACACGCACTGTCCACCTCACACACGATTTGCCCCTTTACACACGCATTGCCCCTTCACAAACGCACTACCCCTTCACAAACACACTGCCCCCTCACACACACACACTACACCCTTCACACACACACACACACTACACCCTTCACACACACACATACACTACACCCTTCACACACACTGCACCCCACAGACACACATAGAAAAAAAAGTAGAACAGAAAATAGAAAAAGGGGAAAAATATACATTTAAGTACATATTAAAAAAAAACCCTCCTTTCTAAAAAAATAAATAAATTGTAGTTGCACTATAAAATTAGTTACTACGGCGCTGGTGGGCAGTAAGGACATTTTACTATCAGCAAAGATACAAAAGTGGACGGTAGGTATTAAAACTTGACTACCCCTGGTGTTGTTAAAGTGAGGCTCTCTTTCTTCCCAAGAGAAGCAGTCTAGCTGTGGACTGTACTTATACAGTATGCGGGTTTTCGGTAGTAAAAAATAATCCAGTTCACTAAACAGTGAGCTGGACTGTGTTTAAAGTCATATCTCAGTTAACTGAGCAGTACTCTTCATTCTTTGTGAAGATTGGTTTGTTCTTTGGCCATAGGCTGCTCATGGGGATTATGGGATAAGATCTGTCCTCAAAGCAGAAGAAGGCACTATTAATTGGAGTTGCAGACAGACCAACTAAGCAGTGGTCTGAGGAACACTTTAAATGGTATGTGCCTTTTTATTTTTAACTTTTGGCAATATTTTTAATGTACTACCTATATAAAGCATTAAAAAGATATATAGTTAAATGTTAACTAGACAAACGTAAACATTAATAAATAAAAACACAGACCAGAAAAAGTGAACATTAGTATAAATAGATTATAGGAGGAACTTAATAAATGTGTGCATTAGGATTCCCCATAGGAAAGCATTCACTCAATTCTTTCCTATGGGGTTTGCAAAATGCTGGACATGCTCATGCAAAGACTGAGGACGTTCAGTGTCATTACACTTAGTTAAGCTCCATGAAACAGCAGGAAGTATTCTAAAACTATACTGTTTTAGCTGCAGGGTTAAAAGAACAGGGACAGTGCACCCAGACCACTTCAAACCTTGTTTTGACAAGAAAATTTATTAAAAAAGCATTGCTTGATGCTATCCTATTTTAAACACATTTTAGTCCAATGTTAAACTGTTTCCTCTTTCAAGCAAAAACTGTAAAACCAAACGACAAGCATTTACAATTTACATGCACCACACAAAAAAAAAATAGAATGTTTGTAACTAATTTTCAGTCCTTTTGATTTGTGCAAATCTGTATTATTTTCATTCATAATTTCAGTTCTTTGTCCATAACAATACATCTTTATTTGATATGGCAGTAGCTTCCAGCTGAAATTTCTCTATTATTAGAGACAATGCATGACTGAAAATTAGGTCAATGCCCATTTCACTTCCCCTTGGAAGGTCATTCTAAAATGTACCATTACAGAAACTAAATGGGTGTAATCATGCTGCCAACAAATATGTAGGTATGTAGAGTACAATGCTTTTTAAAACAGTCTGCATACCCGCACCCCCTCCCCCTTTTAGAGAATGTATTTTTAGTTTCTACCCAAGTCAAACTCTTTAAAAACGTTGTAAATCATGAAACACATGCACTGTATGCAAGCTTTGTTGTGATATATATTATAGATATAGAGGCAGGAGACTATTTATTTCATACATTGCAAGGTACGTGTTCATCTAATTTTGCATTGTACTTTACATTAAGCCATACATAGTGGCCCATACTAGTTGTGATATTTAAACAGTTTTTAACAGATTTTATATGTCTAATATTGAGTCCTGAAGCATGTTATTTTACCCCCATTTTCTATGCTGTGTGTGCCTCATGGAAGGCTGTGTATGGCGGTGAAAACTTTGCTCCCACTGACGCCAACACAGAAACGGTTAAAATAGAGTGTATTATGACAAATACATTCCACATGGTTGCATAAAATCGCACTTGCCTGTTAATTATAAACTAGAAATAAGATTTTATATCGAGTCCAGATTAACCCAATGTATGACTGCAGATCTTAATTGAAGGGATATTGGCAACATGGATCTATCTGATTTTGCATATAATGTCATTTGTGTCGCATTAATATGAACAGTGATAGTGATATTTTTCCAAAATTGTATCTAAAACACTAGAAAATGTAAAAGAAAACCTGACTTCTACGTTTGGCTGCTACTGCTTAAAGTGAATTCTTGCAATGTCCATATTTCTACCTGTTTTTTGTGCTTTTAAAGAACAAAATACAGATCTACATACTTTCAAAGATGTATTATGGATGCAATATGAAACAAACACGCATGGAGAGCAAAAACTCCTGATACTTTATAAATGTAATACAATTATTCCATTATAATAAAGGAAATAACACCTATAGGTATATGTTAATGCATTTGCCCCCAAATACAAGTTTTGGGGCTCATGTCCTGGGTTTTATTCTTGGTGTCCCACTTCTGTAGACACCAGAGACATGCTCCTACTAGGCACAGTGAAAGCATATCCTTATACATATCTGTACCACACAAACTGCACCGGGGCATTAAAGGGACACTATAGTCCCCAGAACAACTAAAGCTTAATGTTCTTGTGTCCCTGCAGACTTTTTAAATGTAAGCAGTGCCTTTTCCGATGCCTACATAGGGCTGTTGGGGAGTTTGTCTTACGGGCTTTATGTTTTTTGGTCAACCAGGCACCCAACTTGTTAGACAGAGAGTAATAGGTCCGTTTTAATTTAGGAAGATTACAATCAGTTTTAGGAGCTGTGACTCCTGTGTTGCATTCTTTAGTTTGAAAGCAGAGGCTTTTAAAGATTTTTTTTTAGTTTTTGAATCTAATTCTTTTAATTTCTGTTTTTCATTGGAGACCTTTTTGTAAGTAGCAATATGAGCAAAATGAGCTTGCCTCTGAATATCGCCTTATTGGCGAGCCGGAGGGAGGTTTGGGTGATATTTGTTGTTTTCCATAAAATATGTAGATATGGTTTCTCCTATTTCCCTACAGATGTTAGTATCTGCCAGGAGGGATTCATGCAATCTCCAGACTCCCTTTCCCCGCATGTTGTATGTGACATCTAGTGTGAGGTAACGTGGAGCATGGACTGACCCGGATGCTTGCCTTGTTGTGCATTTGGACACCTGTTGTAGAGTGTTTATCAAACACAAAATAATCTATCCTAGAGTAGTTACAATATCTAACTAGATAATATGTATAATACTTTATTCTAGGATGTTTGCTCCTCCGGAATCCACCACTCCTTGTGTGTGCCATAATTAGAGGAGTTGTTCTCCTTGGATTAACCTTTTTCCTATATGTGCGATTATGGGTAGTTGTGGTGTCTAGTGTTGGGTCCATTGAAATGCTAAAATCTCTGCATATGGCTATTTTAGATTGGTTGCAGCATATAAATGAGAGTTGTCCTTCATTTGGTGCATATATATTTAAATTCTATACTGTGTGTTGTTAATAAAACATTAAAAATGAAAATCCAGCGCACTCCCTTATCTACTAAACAGCTACTTTGGTGCTGACAGATTTTGCTAGTTTTATTAAAACACCTAATCTAGGCAAAAAATAATGAGGGTTTATTTACATTGCATGATCATACACTGCATAAGCCTGCCACAACGTCAATGTACCCATCTTTGGCAGGTCCTACTCTAACAACCAACTGTCTACTAAATGAGCTACTCACTTGGGGAAATCCTTCCATCTTGAGTTCTCTGCAGTACAAGGCTAAATAGGTTCCTGAGATGAGGCACCTGTGACAGGGAGGGGTGCAAAACCTTGTTAATGAAATATAACAGGATAATACACCTTCCCATACCATTTGAATGTTTTGTTATGAGTTGGAATGTGTTTGTGTAATAGTATTGATACTCCTGCTGTTTTGGTTCTTGTCACAGCATGTGAACTTAATAGGGTAGTTTGTTGCAGTAAGTTAGGGGTGTTTCAGCGTTTCTAAGTGGGTTTCCTGTAAACAGATCACGTGTAGCTGTGCTTTTTTTTGCTTCCTTAAATAGTTCATGTCTTTTCAGAGGGGTGTTTAAACCTCTGGCATTGATTGAATATTCATCGCCATTTTAAATGTAAGGTATGAAAGGTGTATGTATGTAGACATTGTGCTCCTAGCAGGTTGTATTTATTCTGGAGAGATTTGTTTTGCTTTTTCTATTAGGTTAGCCCAGATTTGTAATTGTGTTGTGCAGATTACCTGTGTAAACAAATTATAAACATTAAAGCATAAATAAAAATTAAACAGCATAATAACACAGAAAATAACAAGTTTGGATAACTATCGGTTTGGCCAGTTAGGGGTCATTTCACAATAAAGCTATGGTGGAGTGGATTTGTGTCTTTAGGAGCTGTAACATAAGAATCTGTGTGGTGTTCACCTAAATATTTCTTCTTCCCTTTTGTACAAAGTAACTTTTTTGGAGATGTGGATAGCAATGCTATCTACAATTGTTCTGTATTTGTAAATGTAATATTTTTGGGATCTGAGATTGAGATATGGTTTCTTAGATTTGGGGGAATGCAGTCCATTACAGTCTCTTGTTGCTGCTGTGTTGTGTACTTCTGTTGTTGCTGTTCCTCGTGGGAGTCCCGGTTATTTTGTCGGTCCCATCTAGTCACTGCTATAAGAAAGTTTTATTTTGCAGGGGATCCTCTAGGGTGTCCTGGTTATGCTGGTCCTACTGCCTTCCAATCTGGCTGCATCCTTGGAGAACATGTTTACTATGGTGATGTTGCACTTTAAACCTTTTGAGGCACCCCCTCACCCCCGCCCCAAAAACACACACACACACACACATACACACACACAGAGTTACAGACAGTTTTACACACACACACACACACACAGTTACAGACACTTTTACACACACACACACACACACACACACAGTTACAGACAGTTTTACACACACACACACACACACACACACACACACACACACACACACTGTCACAGTCACAGTCACACACTATTACTTACAGACAGTGGGCTGGAGGAGGACTGGATTCCCTGAAGACTGTGGAGAGGCAGGGACAGCAGCCGGTAAGGGCCATATCAAGCCCTGCCCCTGCTGTCGATTTGACTCCGCCCCCGATTTTTATTAGCTCCGTCCCCAATTTACCTCCATGCGGCCAGTTCAGCTGCTCCTTGCCTGTGTCACACAGCCCCCTCCAGCCCCCCAGACCAGGCTCATGGCATCCTCACCCAGTGGCACCCGGGGTGGACTGCCCCCTCTGCCCCCCCTTAGTACGCCACTGTCACAGTGGAGAAGTTTGGCCATAATGCACAGCGTCATTGGTGAAACCAAATGCAGCATATCAGCACAATAACCTCACACCAACTGTAAAGAATGTTGGTAGATTTGTGATGATTTGGGCTTGTTTTGCAGCCACAGAATCTGGGAACCTTGCACTCATCGAGTCGACCTTGAACTCTCCTAGTATACCAAAGTTATTTAGAATCAAATTTGAGGCCATCTATATGACACCTAAATCTTGACCAAAATTGGGTCATGCAACAGGACAATGAACCCAAGCACACCAGCAATTCTGCAACTGAATGGCTGAAAAAGAATCAACATGTTGCAATGGTCAAGTCAAAGACCAGACCTCAACCCAAATGAAATGCTATGGCGGGACTTTAAGAGAGCTGTGCATAAAAAATGCCAGCAAACCCCAATGAACTGTAAAAACTTTGTAAAGAAGAGTTAGCCAAAATTCATGTCATGCAGAAAGTTATTACTTCAAGTCATCGCTGCCAAAGGGGGTTCTACGAGAAATTGAATCATAAGGTGTTCTTATTTTTTCACACATGGCTTCTCAATTTTGGCTTTATTTTTGCTAAATAAATCATATGTTGAGTGTTATTGTTCATCTGAGGTTGTATTTATCTAATTTGAAGACTTGCTAAGGAGCAGATGATTGTTATTATTTCCTGACATGTAAACCTTAGAATTCAAAGAGGGTGTGTTTTCAATGAGGGTGTATGTATTGTGTTTGAATCTGTAATTATACTAAGTGTATACATCTGTGTAAATGCATGCAGGGTTAAAAAAAAGAGTGGTATCAAAAGACACACATATACAATAATTTGTGTACAAGAAATAAATAATCAAACTTAACTTCCCTTGACAGCCTTCCCACTTGGGTGCCCGAACAAGACAAATGTATACAAAAAAATAAGGGAAACTGCTGTCATGTGTCGGGGATGCTGTGTGCATTTATAGGAGATTCACTCTGTGCATGTGGGGATGCAGTATGAATGTGTAGGTGATGTATTATGGGAAAGTGTCTGTAGTCAGTATTTGTGGAAGGGGCTAGATGGGGTTTAAAAAAAATATATAAAACTTTTGTTTAATTTGTATTAACCAAAACAAAAACTGTTTATTTTCTTATCTGTCTGGTTATCTTGAGGCAGGGATAGGGGTCATCAATAAAATATACAATATGGTGAGAGATAAATGTATGGTGAATAAACCAGTAGGTGAATAAAAAAAAAACATGCAATATTACCATGTATATCTGTATCCTAAAAATATAAAACACAAGACATAGTATAGCCTGTAAAATACATTAAAACAAGAATGGAGAAGAAATACTCTCACTCACAATTTGCTGAGCCTATGGAAGTGGCTCAGACTTAAAGCGCCTTTTTAGATATGGTGTGGGACCAAAAGTGCTGGATGTAGTGTAGAAGTTTCTCTGCAAATCCTCAATTTCCCTCCTGGATGGCTAACATACGCCAAAACGAAGGTATGGGTGCAGGAACAAAATCTTTATTTGTACAAAGCAGCTTAAAAATGGATCTCCAATAGATAAAGTGCACAACGCGTTTCGACCGATGGTCTTTTTCAAAGTGCTAAATTTTGTGACTACTTGTCAGGTTTAAATATCAAAAAAAGGCGCGTTTTCTGGCTCTGTTACGTCACTTCCGGTTTTCAATTACGTAATTTCCTTTTGGAGGCTTTCCGGATAAGCGGTCATTCTCTCCTCTAGTGATGAACTTCCGGTATTACGGGGACTTTTCTTCACGTGGACCAGTTCAGAGTGCGCATGTGCATTGAAACAAAGTTCATGAAAATTTCTAAGTCCGAAAAAATATCGGACTTATATTACATGTGCATTAAAACAAAGTCCATGAAAACTTCTAAGTCCGAGAAAATATCGGACTTATATTACATAAAATAGCAAATGCAAATACAATATTAACTCATACATTCTGCAATAAACTTATATGCTGAGTGAGACTCTAAGCCATATAATTTATAAAAATACTATATGTCTAATAATAATACATATTTAAAAGTTTATAAAAAACGGGAGTTTAAAATAAATAAAAACTCCACACCATATTTAAGGGAAAAAACGAGGAGAGGACTTTTCATGGACTTTGTTTTAATGCACATGTAATATAAGTCCGATATTTTTTCGGACTTAGAAATTTTCATGGACTTTGTTTCAATGCACATGCGCACTCTGAACTGGTCCACGTGAAGAAAAGTCCCCGTAATACCGGAAGTTCATCACTAGAGGAGAGAATGACCGCTGACCCGGAAAGCCTCCAAAAGGAAATGACGTAATTGAAAACCGGAAGTGACGTAACGGAGACAGAAAACGCGCCTTTTTTTGATATTTAAACCTGACAAGTAGTCACAAAATTTAGCACTTTGAAAAAGACCATCGGTCGAAACGCGTTGTGCACTTTATCTATTGGAGATCCATTTTTAAGCTGCTTTGTACAAATAAAGATTTTGTTCCTGCACCCATACCTTCGTTTTGGCGTATGTTAACCATCCAGGAGGGAAATTGAGGATTTGCAGAGAAACTTCTACACTACATCCAGCACTTTTGGTCCCACACCATATCTAAAAAGGCGCTTTAAGTCTGAGCCACTTCCATAGGCTCAGCAAATTGTGAGTGAGAGTATTTCTTCTCCATTCTTGTTTTAATGTATTTTACAGGCTATACTATGTCTTGTGTTTTATATTTTTAGGATACAGATATACATGGTAATACTGCATGTTTCTTTCTTATTCACCTACTGGTTTATTCACCATACATTTTGCTCTCACCATATTGCATATTTTATTGTCGACTTTATTTGTGTGATTTGGAGTGATACACACTTGGTGATTTAGAGCATTTTTTCTTCAGTTTTCGCTTTCCCTTTATTTTCTACTTTTATCTAGGGAGAGGGGTCATGGTGGTCCAGTGAGAAGAATGATAACGAATGCTATCACCCTCTAGTTGTAGATCTCGTGTAAAGGCTCTTGCGAGCTCCGGCCTCATGGTTTCAGAACTTTGCTCTTGGAAGCCAATACAGGAGGTTTATACAAATAAGAGGGGGAGAGCTGTGCATTGCCCCTAGTTCCTAGTCACCCACAGAACATGGGACTTGGGGCTAATAATTATAAATGCAAATTTGGAGACCTGGCGCCTGTTTAGGGATCTATACAGGTTAAACCTATAATGATGGTAAGTGTTTTTTCAGGGTGAAGTTTTGGATACTTATATGTGGGAATAAAAATATTTTTTTTATATCAATTTAGGGTAAGGCAAAAAGGGTGTTTAGGGTATGCTGAATTTAAAGGGTTACTTGCAAAGTACTTACTCTCCTATGTCTTCTGTAGTCCAGTCAATCTCTTAAGATTGATAACAGAGATACATGAACTGTTATACAGTGTACATCACTCAATATTGTCCCTGCATCTTCTACAAGGCATTTCCTGTGTGATAGACTTTTACCAGGTACATGAAAAATGTTCCTTTCCACTTACTGTCATGCCTCACACAGAGACACTGGAGGAGCTGGGACATCACTGAGTATTACACCCTCCTACTATTTCTGCTGCTCTGCTACAATGCATAAGAGGCTGGCTGGATGACTGAGGATACATCAGTGCAACTTCCCTTCAGCCCACTTGAACTTCAGAACGGCACACTATAAGTGCTGAAAACAGGTTCCTACTATAGGATAGGCACCTGTAGGCAGGTGTGACATGGAACAGGGGGGAGAGGGGTCTGTCTAACAAGCCAGGCAGTCTCCCTGCAGCTAATGTTGCCCTTCTGGGCCATGTGAGCATGATGACATTGCATCCACATGACCGTATCGGCAATTGGCCTGGGTTGTCAAGCTTTAACGCAAAGCTGAAATAATGGGAATTTTTTTTTTATAGATCACATTTGTGTTTTCTTTTTATTGCTTGAATATGAATGATTTTTCTTTGTTTCTACAAACTCAGTACTTACGTTCATAGAAAATGGTGAGTTATGCTGGAATTTTATTCAGACTTCTAACAGCAGTTAATTTACTTTGCAACGATGGTTTTCCCACCAACTAGCAAATCAATCTCTGTATTGTGGTATTACTATTAAATTTAATTTAGCTTATAAAAGTACTTTTGCAACATTGTAGAGTAGCAAAAAATGAATGAGTTGGTAAGTGAAGTGGCTTTTTTTTAAAAACATTACAAAGCACTGGAAAGTAAATTAACATTGTCTATGATGTAATTAATTAGGGATAAAGAACAATATTTTCAGGTCTTCATAGTATAAGTATTGTTTCCTAAGTTGTAAGTCTAAAATGGAAAATTGAGTTTATTTTATTAATGGAGAGTACTAAATGTAGAATTCTTATTCACTTGTGACTGGTCACATCAATATTTTTCCAAGTCAACATTTCTGAAAACTACTTGTGACTTCCAGGGACTTAATGCAATAGGAACACACAAATTAAGCCCTGCACTCAAACTCCCACTACTACTGGGCAGCAGCAACGGCTACATCAGCCCATCAGCCCGAATACATGGAACAAAAACTATGAACTATCCCAAATCTCTTTGCACATTTAAATGAGTGGGTTTTCAATGCCACTCCAATTTGTAAGCTCACCTGCTCCATCAAGGAAAACGTCTTGAGTTCTACATGGAATAAACAAATAGTCACCACTGGGGGTGAACTTAACGTCATGTTTTAAGTACGTCATGTTTTAATTCTGGGTTACAAGGGGAAAGCCAGAATTCAAACACAAATCTGATCACAAACCAACATTCCAGACATTAGGAATGTTAGAAAAGGCAAGTTCCTATATATTGTAAAAAGGGGGGAAAAAAGAGTAAATTACTTTATAAGTAGCGACGTATAATGGGACTTGATGCAATCAGTAAAGGAAATAAAAACATTAAAAATACAAGGTGGAAGTTTTATCCGTATAGGGTTTCATACCGGTGTTGTTCCTACATAAATGCAACTCCAGGTACAATTTTCTCACTTAATAAATGGCTATTGTGTGATCTTCAACAGCTAGAATAAACAGGGCTCAATATGGGGTCTGCCTATGAGTCAAAAAGTACATACATTGTTTCCAATCCCTTACAAACATGCCTAATGTTGCCAATTATTATAGCAAATATGGACTCCAGTCACATTGTCAAATTCAGAGAGTACTGTAGTGAAGAGAATGGAGCAAATACACTATGGTGCCTTATGTCATTTACTGTTGCTGGCAAACGCACTGGGTAGTCAGTGAGAGCTTATAACTTAGGTAGAGTTATGGGGGAAAGTCTTTTTCATATAATCATTGGTAAATCACAAAGGACAAATAAATCAGTCTATTCATCCAGAGAATAGTCTCTAAATGTACACTGAACAAAATTATAAACACAACACTTTTGTTTTTGCCCCCATTTTTCATGAGTTAACTCAAAGATCTAAGATGTTTTCTATGTATACAAAAAGCCTATTTCTCTCAAATATTGTTCACAAATCTGTCTAACTCTGTGTTAGTGAGCACTTCTCCTTTACCGAGATAATCCATGCATCTCCCAGGTGTGGTATATCAAGATGCTGATTAGACAGCATGATTATTGCACAGGTGTGCCTTAGGCTGGCCACAATAAAAGGACACTCTAAAATGTGCAGTTTTACTGTATTGGGGGGTCCGGTAGAGTCTTTTTTTTTTTTTTCTGAAAACCATCAGTATCTGGTGTGACCACCATTTGCCTCAGATGGATTATCTCGGCAAAGGAGTAGTGCTCACTAACACAGATTTATACAAATTTGTGAACAATATTTGAGAGAAATAGGCCTTTTGTGTACATAGAAAAATTCTTAGATCTTTGAGTTCAGCTCATGAAAAATGGGGGCAAAAACAAAAGCATTTATAATTTTGTTCAGTGTAGATCCTAACCTCTGATAATCCTGCTTCAGTGGTCTGGAGTTTCTCCGCCCAGTAATTGTTAGTCTACTAGCTCCAATACACCTGACTATAAACTAAATCCCCATCACACTGTGCTGTAAAACGTGATCAAAAATTAAAAAGAACCAAGCATGTTTCGGCACTAGCGTGCACTTCCATCTGTGTAGGAACAACACAATATATAGGAACTTGCCATTCCAAATATTGTCTAGAATGTTAGACTGTAAATAGATTGAGTTCTACACTGATAATTCACTGTGTGCTTTTTAGCTAATATCTAATCAGACATTAAATTGCATTTTTATTACCCCTACACACATATTAAACGTTAATAGGGCACGATGGGGTGTGTGGCAGCACTGTAACATGGCTGTGCAATACAGAAACAAATACAAACACAAAATAAAGCCCTACACTCAAACTCCCACTAATCCTGGGTGGCAGCATTGGCTACAGTATATCCATCAACCCAAATACATTGAACAAAATCAAAATAAATGTCCTATGTACTATCACACTATTCCTTTTCACCTGCTAAATTTACAAATCTATATTATTTATTTATTTATTTTAACAGGATCAATATATCTTGTAGGATTAACCTTTTTCTTTTCCTTAGAAATTAAAACGGAATATTATTATTATTAATATTATTATTAGTATTACTATTATTGTTGTTGTTATTGTTACTATTATATTTATTATTATTGTTGGTGTGGTTATTATTATTATTATTATTATTATTATTATTACACCAGGATATTTCCATAAGACCTTATGTAAGTTTATTCACTAAAATGGGAATTGTGACTGACATGAACCGACAAGAACATTTTAGTCTAAAAGAGCTAAATTTGAAAATGTTCCAACTCTGCTTTTTTAAGTGCATTTTCACTTAAACTATGGATGCAAAGTTCTTCTATAAGTTGGTAACCAGAGGCATACTCAGGCCACTTGAAACCCGAGGAGGATATCTATGTTGGCATCCCTCCCCCAAAGTTTTAAACTTCTGTGTGTTGTGCCGCACCCACTCACCACTTTGTGTGTTTCCCATGACCCTTCTTGTGTGTTTCTCCAAATTTCCCCTTTCAATCCATCCTTTCAACCCATAGTACTTCTTGTTTATCACACCCCCTTACTAGAGATGTCGCAAACATAAAATTTTCCGTTCGCGAATTGCGAACGCGAATTTCCGCAAATGTTCGCGAACCGGCGAACCGGGCGAACCGCCATAGACTTCAATAGGCAGGCAAATTTTAAATTAGTGATGGAAAAGTTGTTTCAAGGGGACTAACACCTGGACTGTGGCATGCCGGAGGGGGATCCAGGGCAAAACTCCCATGGAAAATTACATAGTTGAGCAGAGTCTGGTTTTAATCCATAAAGGGCATAAATCACCTAACATTCCTAAATTGTTTGGAATAGCGTGCTTTAAAACATCAGGTATGATGTTGTATCGATCAGGTAGTGTAAGGGTTACGCCCGCTTCACAGTGACAGACCAAACTCCCCGTTTAACGCACCGCAAACAACTGCAAACAGTCCATTTGCACAACCACAAACTCCCCATTTGCACAAGGTTGGATACCAAGCTAGCCATGTCCCGTTCCTTGTCCTCATTGATGCCATTGAAGGTCTCTTCCTCCACCCAGCCACGTACAACACCAAGGGTCCCCGAATGGTGACAGCAAGCCCCCTGGGACGCCTGCTGTGTTTGGTCTTCCACCTCCTCAAAGCCACCTTCCTCCTCTGACTCCTCTTCTTCAGACTCCTCTCTCTGCGTTGCCTCTCTCTGCGTTATTATAAGGTGTGTTAAGTAGTACTATTCCTATCAGTTTAATCCCCTGTTACGTCCCCTATCAGGGGACGTGTATATGGCATCGATTTTAGGAACCGGGAGATGGAAAAAGATGCTTGGTTGGTCCTCCTACTTCAAATTTGGGGCACTGCGCGTGTAATCTAATGTGCCACCAGATAGGAGTGGTGTGTTAAGTAATACTATTCTTATCAGTTTAATCCCTGTTACATCCCCTATCAGGGGACGTGTATATGGCATCGATTTTAGGAACCGGGAGATGGAAAAAGATGCTTGGTCGGTCCTCCTACTTCAAATTTGGGGCACTGCGTGTGCAGTCTAATGTGCCACCAGATAGGAGTGGTGTGTCAAGTAGTACTATTCTTATCAGTTTAATCCCTGTTACGTCCCCCTCATCAGGCCTTTTTTAGTTGAATGTATCGCCCACTGTCAGTCCCTTTGGGATCCATCCCTCATTCATCTTAATAAAGGTGAGGTAATCTAGACTTTTTCGACCTAGGCGACTTCTCTTCTCAGTGACAATACCTCCTGCTGCACTGAAGGTCCTTTCTGACAGGACACTTGAAGCGGGGCAGGCCAGAAGTTCTATCACAAATTGGGATAGCTCAGGCAACAGGTCTAGCCTGCACACCCAGTAGTCAAGGGGTTCATCGCTCCTCAGAGTGTCGATATCTGCAGTTAAGGCGAGGTAGTCTGCTACCTGTCGGTCGAGTCGTTCTCTGAGGGTGGACCCCGAAGGGCTGTGGCGATGCGTAGGACTTAAAAAGCTCCACATGTCCTCCACCAACAACACGTCTGTAAAGCGTCCTGCAAATTATATTTTTCTCATTTACCTAAATAATTGATGCAAATAACAGTCAGCATAATTCTCATGTTATCAACTATTAAGAGTACAATTCACATTTTATTGAACAAACCTCCTAATGATAACAGTATTTTTTTTAAACATAAAAAAACTTACAGTGCACTGTTCCAAATTATTATGCACAGTAAGTTTCAAAACACTTTATAGGTTGTAAAGAAAGTGGTCAGTCAGAAACTCCACATACTTTGCAGAGGTCATTTTTACAACTTCGGGGACCCTAAGGGGCCAACCAGCTCTCTTCCCATGATTCCGGCCCAAAACATGACTCCACCATCACCTTGCTGTCATTGCAGCCTTGTTGGAACAGGGTGGCTGTCCACCAACCATCCACTACTCCATCCAATTGGACCATCCAGGGTTGCACAGCACTCATCAGTGAACAGGACTGTTTGAAAATTAGTCTTCATGTATTTTTCTGCCCAATGCAGCCGTTTCTGCTTGTGAGCATTGGTTAGTGGTGGCCGAATAGAAGGTTTATGCATAGTTGCAAGACTCTGGAGGACTCTACAACTTGATGTCCGTGGGGCTCCAGAGGCACCAGCAGCTTCAAATATCTGTTTGCTGCTATGTAATGGTATTTTAGCAGCTGCTCTCTTTATCCGATACATGGATCTGCCAGAAATCAATGATCAACGTAAGCAACACCAGAGAATATATATATATATATAGAAGTGAAATGGTCAATTGGGCGGAAATAGAAATCCTGAAATGTGGATTTGTGTCTCGTGTCTGCATAAGTAAGAGTTGAACTGCTGGAAGGTGTAGTGTCGTGAGGGTGGCCACACCTGTAGGAAGGCATCCACTGTTAGAGCTGTCAGATCCGGACGCCATCTGTAGTACCGAGGGAGTTGGGAGCTCAGTCTGGATGCAAATAGGTCTATGTCCAGCAGACTACACAGTAGTTCGATCTTCCGGAAGGTCAAACCGAGTAGTCGCCAATCCCCTAGTTACTAGCTACTTAGTCACAAACACTGGCCGAAATTGGCGTTCAAGTTAGTTTTTTGCATTTTTCACACACAGACAAATATTAACACTAACTTTGGCTAGTGTTTGTGACCAAGTGGCTACTAAAAAAGACTGGACATACCCCATTTGCAATAGCTTGGGTTGTCTACTATTGCAAATGGTATGCCATCATCTGGGTAATTCTCATTCCTGGGCTACCAGGCAACGTAACCAACCTGGCAAATTTCAATGTGAAAAAACTGAAAAATGTACGTTGCTATATTTGACCCTGTAATTTCCCAAAACACCATAAAAAAATGCAGTACATTATATACACACACTCTGCATCATATACACACACTGCATTCATTATATACACACACTACACAAACACACACACTCTGCATTCATTATAAACACACACTACACAAGCACACACACACTGCATTCATTATATACACATACTGTAAATAAATATTCAAAAACATTTAACCTACTGATGCCTCAATTAATGTAATTTTATTGGGATCTATTTTTATTTTTACATTTACCAGTAGCTGCTGCATTTCCCACCCTAGGCTTATACTCGAGTCAATAAGTTTTCCTAGTTTTTTTGTGGAAAAATCAGGGGCCTCGGCTTATATTCTGGTCAACTTATACTCAAGTATATATGGTATGTTACATACCTAAATATTTGATGTTAAATGAAAGCCCTGTTTCCACTGAATAAAATGATATATAATAAGTGTGGGTGCACTTAATATGAAAGAGGCGAATTACGCCTGAACAGACATATAGCGCAAATTCAAGTTTTTGTTTACGTTTTGTTTTGATCACAAAATGTACATTTGGCTCAGTCCTTAAGGGATTAAAAACAGAAACCCTAAATTCTAGAATTTGTTTTGCTTCAGAAGTTGGATAATTGCATCTCTCTTTAATAGCTTAATATTCATTTATCTTAAATAATAAAAAATCTGCAAGTTAACAACAAGTGCAAGAACAAACAAATATGTTCTAAAATAAAACAAAACTTTGTCACAACACACTCTGGAATGCCCAAAATATATCTAGCAGTATCCAGTAGCTTCACCCCTTCAATTAATTTAGTAAAACTAGAAAAGATTTATTACACAAACATAAAATATCCAATTTCAAATATTTTTTTTTTTTGCTTAGCAAGAAAAAGAATGGATTTAAAATGTTAAACTTAAAAGGTTTAACCCTAGTAGTGTTCTAAACGATAGCAGACAGTTTTTTTTCCAGAAGGTCAACACCAGAGAATTATAAAATAGAAGACTATAAATGCCATCAGCAAAAGGTGGCAAAAAGCATTATTAAATTGGTACTCTTGCATCAAAAAGAAGTCCAACAAGATTGATGGTTATCAACTGTTAACCATTTTTTTAAAAACAAAATCTAAAAAAATATTGTGATTGCTGTGGTTTCTTCTTTAAACAGAATATTAATTCAGAAATGACTTTGTTATCCATTAACCAGATTTAAAAAAATAAATAAAAATTAAATGTACAATTTGCTAAATAAATTATCTCAATTCTATAGCGCTAATTTGCTGAAGTGAGGGAAATGCGAGATGTTAGTACATTAGTTCTAAATAAATAATCTAGAATTTTTACAAAACTTTTTTACTTGAGCGAACGTATTCCAGCTGGTGACTACTTAGCAAATTTATTCACAGAGTTAATAAATAATAAAGACTAATAAATGCATTTGCAATACACTTCACTTGCTCTGACAGTGATTATTTCCTTTTATTTATTTCTATTGTCTGTAACATATTTTTCTTCATTGTGAGATTTTTATTTTAACACACTGAGAAGTCCAACATGTCTTTTTGTTAGCTATATCTAAAATCAGGCTAAATGTAAACAGATTTGTCTCATTTCCACCATGTTTGTCTATTTGTATGCGGCAATTGTCAGCATGTCGCCAGTGGACGGTGATAAAGTGCATTTTTCTGCTTGGGTGGGTAGCCTTTCATTTTTACAAGTGACAAAATAAAAATCTGCTGAAGAGTGAACATGCTGCTTTCACTGTGTCATCTCAGCCCCTTAGGTCATTTTATTATAAAAATGTAAAAATCTAGTCAATTTTATTTAATCAGCTGAAAAGGAAAAGTGTTTTCAGGTCATTAATCAAATGCTCCTTCTCTGTGGGTCTTGTCTCTTCAGAAACTGCCTTCTGAATCATTAATAAAGCTAAAAAGATTTTGCCAGCAGGTTTTAGAAACCTAGATGGTATCAATATAACTGAAAGTAAAGCAATTTAAGGTCATCAAAACAGCTTATATACCGTATTCATAGCTTTTAGGCTGCAGATCTTTCCTGTAATATATGACATATAGCTTCACACATGCAGAGTATCTGCATGCTAGAACTTTATTGTTCCGTATTGATTAGTACAGTCAAACAGTCCATATATATCTATTCTCCCACATGTTTGTCTGCCTGATTGTCCTTTTCAACCCCATTTGTCTCTTTGTTCATTCTTTTCTCTGTCAGCCCCACATGTGTCGTACAGGGCACTCAAATGTCTGCCAGTTTGTGTACTGCACATTTTAGCACTTTTCTGTACTAATTCTACTCACTAAGTCAAATTCTCCAACCACACAGCTACACTTACAACCAACTGATATTCTACTTATTTCGCAAGCATACAGTTGCAAGAAAACGTATGTGAACCCTTTGGAATGATATGGATTTCGGCACAAATTGGTCATAAAATGTGATCTGATCATCATCTAAGTCACAACGATAGACAATCACAGTCTGCTTAAACTAATAAAACACAAAGAATGAAATGTTGACATGTTTTTATTGAACACACCATGTAAACATTCACAGTGCAGGTGGATAAAGTATGTGAACCCTTGGATTCAATAACTGGTTGAACCTCCTTTGGCAGCAATAACTTCAACCAAACGTTTCCTGTAGTTGCAGATCAGACGTGCACAACGGTCAGGAGTAATTCTTGACCATTCCTCTTTACAGAACTGTTTCAGTTCAGCAATATTCTTGGGATGTCTGGTGTGAATCGCTTTCTTGAGGTCATGCCACAGCCTCTCAATCGGGTTGAGGTCAGGACTCTGACTGGGCCACTTCAGAAGGCATATTTTCTTCTGTTTAAGCCATTCTGTTGTTGATTTACTTCTATGCTTTGGGTCATTGTCCTGTTGCAACACCCATCTTCTGTTGAGCTTCAGCTGGTAGACAGATGACATTAAGTTCTCCTGCAAAATATCTTGATAAACTTGGGAATTCATTTTTCCTTCGATGATAGCAATCCGTCCAGGCCCTGACGCAGCAAAGCAGCCCCAAACCATGATGCCCCCACCACCATACTTCACAGTTGGGATGAGGTTTTGATGTTGGTGTGCTGTGCCTCTTTTTCGCCACACATAGTGTTGTGTGTTTCTTCCAAACCACTCAACTTTGGTTTCATCGGTCTACAGAATATATTGCTAGTACTGCTGTGGAACATCCAGGTGCTCTTGTGCAAACTGTAAACGTGCAGCAATGTTTTGTTAGGACAGCAGTGGCTTCCTCTGTGGTATCCTCCCATGAAATCCATTCTTGTTTAGTGTTTTATGTATTGTAGATTCGCTAACAGGGATGTTAGCATTTGCCAGTGACTTTTGTAAGTGTTTAGCGGACACTCTAGGATTCTTCTTCACCTCATTGAGCAGTCTGGGCTGTGCTCTTGCAGTCATCTTTACAGGACGGCCACTCCTAGGGGGAGTAGCAGCAGTGCTGAACTTTCTCCATTTATATACAATTTGTCTTACCGTGGACTGATGAACAGCAAGGCTTTTGGAGATACTTTTATAACCTTTTCCAGCTTTATGCAAGTCAGCAATTCTTAATCGTAGATCTTCTGAGAGCTCTTTTGTGCGAGGCATCATTCACATCAGGCAATGCTTCTTGTGAAAAGCAAACCCTGAACTAGTGTGTATTTTTATAGGGCAGGGCAGCTGTAACCAACACCTCCAATCTCATCTCATTGATTGGACTCCAGTTGGCTGACATCTCACTCCAATTAGCTCTTGGAGATGTCATTAGTCTAGGGGTTCACATACTTTTTCCACCTGCACTGCAGTGGTGTATCCTGGTTTTGTGCTGCCCTAGGCAGGACAAAACTCAGGCGCCCCCCTCCCACCCACGCCACCCTCACCCAACCCTCCCCCCCCACCCGCGCCACCCCCACCGAACCCTTCCCCCGTCCCGCCTTCTAAATACACATACACACACATTCACTGACAAATACGCATACACTAGGTAACAGAAACACACTCACTAGCAGACACACACACAGTCTAACAGACACACACACAGTCTAACAGACACACACTTACAGACACACACACTGACATACACACACACTAACACACACACAGACCCACACACATACAGACATACACACACACACATAAAGACATACACACACACACACACATACAGACATACACACACACACTAACAGACACACACACAGACACACTAACAGACATACACACACTAACAGACATACACACACTAACAGACATACACACACACAAACACACACACAAACTAACAGACACACACACAGACCCACTAACAGACATACACACACTTACAGACATACACTTACAGACATACACACACACACACACACTAACAGACATACACACACACACTAACAGACATACACAGACATACAAACACACTCAATCACTCACATATTTAATACATTTTTTTTTTTTTTATTTAACCCCCCCAGCCTCCTTACCTTTGGGAAAGCTGGGGGGGGGGATATCTGTCTCCCTGGTGGTCCAGTGGCTGCTGGGAAGTGTGGGTAGGTGGGCGGCCGGCGAGGGAGCACTTCCTCTGAGCGGTCTGCTCAGCTCCCTCGCGCGCCGCAGAGTGATGCTGGGAGGCGGAGCCGGAATATGACGTCATATTCCGGCTCCCAGCCTCACTCTGCGGCGCGCGAGGGAGCTGAGCAGACCGCTCAGAGGAAGTGCTCCCTCGCCGGCCGCCCACCTACCCGCACTTCCCAGCAGCCCGCCGGCCGCCCAGCATGCCTTGTTAGCCGCAAGGCTAACAAGGCATTTGCCCTGGGCATTTGGGGGCGGCTTTTTTTGCCGCCCCCTGAAAAATGCCGCCCAAGGCAAATGCCTTGTTTGCCTCGCGGCAAATACACCCCTGCTGCACTGTGAATGTTTACATGGTGTGTTCAATAAAAACATGGCAACATTTCATTCTTTGTGTGTTATTAGTTTAAGCAGACTGTGATTGTCTATTGTTGTGACTTAGATGATGATCAGATAACATTTTATGACCAATTTGTGCAGAAATCTATATCATTCCAAAGAGGTCACATACTTTTTCTTGCAACTGTATATGTCTGTCAAAGGTCATCATGCACCCACCAAAGTAGAGTCTCCTTTCCACAGCCATAGTTCCTCACTAATCACATTGCTTCCTCCTAGGCCATTTTAATCGACCCCACAATCATATCTCTCTGACATTATACATACTTAAAAAATAACATATTTCAAAAGAATATTTGCTGATTATTTTCCGGCAACTATACATTTTTCTAAAAATAGTAAATACAGGAAGTTATCTTCTATTCCTTATCACAGATTATTGGACTCCACTATTAAACCTCAAAATCAGGAAATCCTCTACAATATGCAGTCCCACCGAGAACGAATAGGGTGTTGCCGAATATTTTTGAGTTACCTCACGCAAGTTATGAGCAAGTTGTAGGCTCCTCTAAATTATGTTTTTTTTCTTTCTTACGTTCTTTTTTAAAATAATCTTACAAAAAAGTTTTCTTCTTATCCCCAACATTTCTACCTTCCCACACAAGCTGTGATATGGAAAATAGTCAACATGATGATAATAACAGTACAAAGCTGAGAGTTTAAAAACAACTCATAGGAATTCTTGCTGTGACCATAAAACACTGCTCATGTATAAGCTCTGCAGTACAAGGGGAAGATAAGTAAGCATTAATAGCTTCCTTGTTTGGTGAGAGTACTCTTCAGAATCTCCTCAACTTAATAATTTGGAACAATTTTTTTATTTATTGTTTTGTATATATGTGAATGCACTATATATATTATATATATTCTACCCTGACACTATCACTAAACATGAACCCCTAAACTACACTAACATTACCTATATACTACACTAACATTTACTATAGCATTAGCCTTAACCTAAAAATATAATAAAGAACAATAAGTAAACATAACTACAAAGTGTTTATCAAGGGAACAAAAATTACATTTCATGATGTATTAAAAATACAGTTTTCAATTTTTTTAAGTTTTTACACGGTGGAATTCATGTAGAACCCACTGATATTTGTATATTATAGCGTAGTGGTGAGTTTATCACAATATGGCCATATGGTAAAAGGGAATCCCCATATTTGTTTGCTGAGATAGGTGATTTTAAGTATCCCTGTAAAATTCATAACTGTGTTTTTCTGTGTGCAATGTTGCTTAATCTGTATTTTGTATATATTTTGGTCTCTACGGCAGCACCATAGCTGAGAAATATATGTTTCAAGCGTGCCCCAATACCTTTGTTTTACGATGTATGTTTGGAGTCCAGACCAGATTTCCTTTGGGTTGAGCATCCCGCCCTTCGCCCCCCTCTCCTCCCACTTAGATGCCCCTTTGGGGGTGACACAGGAAAGTTTAACTTTGAAGAAGTTTTGCATAGCATTTGATAAAGAGCAGATATACAATATGCATTGTGAGTATATACATTACTGCACTATCACTGTAAATGTTTAGTTTTGACACTGTATTATTTTTATTGCATTTTTTTATCATTCATTTTGCATTATACATATTCACAATTCTCTTACAACAGTTTACTTAAATACACTTTAGTTCATTTAGCACAATTAAATTTGGTCTTTACGGCAGCACCACTGCTAAGAAGTGGATGTTCCGAGTGTGTCCCAAAAATTGCCTTTTTTTATCTCATTATTTATTATGATTTCTCCCTTGTTGGCATCATCAAAAACATGATTACATATGTGCATTTATTCCTCAAATAATAAAGTCACAGAGTGGGCACAGCATAATTTGAGATATTAAAAATGAACCTCCATATCTCTTAAGGAATGTAGAGGTTTTGACTCCTCTAAAGTACCACATAACATAATGAAAGTGTTAATGAACCTGACTATGTTAGTACACAGTAAAACAAAATGTTACAATGGTAGGAAACTTTAAATCATAGAATAAGGAACAATAGCAAACTGCTTATACCACATAAACTTAGTACGTTTTGTCAATCACTGTTATTAAGTATCAAGTCATGCTCCTATGATAGCTCAGCAGTCAAGAATTATTATATTGTCAGAGAATATAGTACCTTAGGTAGTAGAAAGCATTAATACATTGCTTACAAAGTGCTCCTTGATATTTTTATTAAGCAACATATAATAAATATTAGAAGGCTTACAAATAAAACTAAAGTCAAATTACTCACACTTTTGCAAAACTGATGAAATTATATATTTATAAATACAATCTAAGTTCTGAACTGAACAGAAGACGAAAACTAAGCAACCTACAAGTACTGGGAAGAACTTTTTTCTTAACAATACATGATTTCTACTGTAGAAAGAATTGTGAGTGTTTGACTGTCATCTCTGCAAAAGGTGGCTTTTGCGATTACCGTATATACTCGAGTATAAGCCGAGTTTTTCAGCACATTTTTTGTGCTGAAAAACCCCAACTCGGCTTATACTCTAGTCAATAGTCTGTATTATGGCAATTTGCATTGCCATAATACAGACTGGGGCTGTTGGGGCTGTCAGAGAGTTTACTTACCTCTCCTGCAGCTCCTGTCAGCTCCCTCCGCCTCCGCGCCGTCCGTTCAGCACCTCGGTCAGCTCCCAGTGTAAGTCTCGCGAGAGCCGCGGCTCTCGCGAGACTTACAGTGTGAGCTGACAGAAGAGCTGAACGGACGGCGCGGAGGAGGAGAGAGCTGACAGGAGCTGCAGGACAGGTAAGTTACAGCTGCCAGCCCCCTCTCCCCCCCCACTGAACTGCCAATGCTGGACCACCAGGGAAGGAGAGCCCCCCTCCCTGCCATGTATCAAGCAGGGATGGGGGACGAAAATAAATAAATAATAATAATTAAATAAAAAATAAGAAATAATAATAATAAAAAAATATTAAAATAATTAAAAAAAAATAAAATAATAAAATTGCCCACCCCCCACCACTGCAACACACACACACACACACACACTGCACTCACACACACACACACACACACACACACTGCACTCATACACACACACACTGCACTCATACACACACACACTGCACTCATACACACACACACTGCACTCATACACCCACACACACACTGCACTCATACACACACACACACACTGCACTCATACACACACACACACTGCACTCATACACACACACACACTGCACTCATACACACACACTGCACTCATACACACACACTGCACTCATACACACACACTGCACTCATACACACGCTGCACTCATACACACGCTGCACTCATACACACGCTGCATTCATACACACGCTGCACTCATACACACGCTGCACTCATACACACGCTGCACTCATACACACGCTGCACTCATACACACACTGCATTCATACACACACGCTGCACTCATACACACACTGCATTCATACACACACACTGCATTCATACACACACTGCATTCATACACACACACTGCATTCATACACACACACTGCATTCATTATAAACACACTGTAAATAAATATTCAGTTAATATATATTTTTTTAGGATCTAATTTTATTTAGAAATTTACCAGTAGCTGCTGCATTTCCCACCCTAGTCTTATACTCGAGTCAATAAGTTTTCCCAGTTTTTTTGGGTAAAATTAGGGGCCTCGGCTTATATTCGGGTAGGCTTATACTCGAGTATATACGGTACATAATTTAATTTCTATATACATTTTTATATTTGCTCAATGCTTTACTATCAAAGAACATTGAGACAATAAACTGCTATATTTCAATAAAATCAGGAAAATTAAGGTTTACTAAATTTTTTTCAACCAATGGTTGACAGGTTTCAAACCTATTAGCTCATTAGTCAGTAAGGTCACTTATATGTGTCTACCAACTGCATACCATTAGTGTTTACCCTGAATCTTTGACTTTGAAAACAAACAGCAACTTCTAATACTGAAAAGCTTGAAATGTTTTATGTTGGTAATACATGCTAATTTCCGTGACTAATCATATCTAGACCCCGGGTGCAGTTTCTGTTAATGTTACTGTTACTACTAGACTGAAGGATTAGTCTTTTCCATTTGGATCAGTATTCCAGCAATTGGGTAACCCTGTTTCATTCAGAACCATGAGCACAGGTTGGCTTCCTGTTTGATATCTTCTTAAGAAGTTTATCTACAGGAACTGACCCTTTACAGATTCAGATTCAATACCTGGGGGGCGAGGCCGGGCCGCCAGGCCGATCAGACGCCATTAACATGAGCTCCTGCACTAAGCTAAAAAAAGGCACTAAAACAATTGCCCCAGACCGCTGCGGAGCAGAGAACCACTGAGGCATCCGGCTATAGACACCTCGACAGGAGGAGATAATCGGCCCGGGGCACAGCCCTGCCCCCCCTTTTTGGCCGGCGGGGGATATCCCGGCTTCCAGGTGGAGGCGTGGGTCGCAGCGGGAGTCCCCGCGGATTTCAGATGCCGACCGTCTGCACTGGCACCGGCTGCATGAAACTCAGCCAGCCAGCAACATCGGAGGTGCCCGTGGAGGGGCTGAAACACCCACCCGAGGAGGCACCCAGATCAGGAGCAAAAAGGCTTGGACCCACGCAGAGATAGCCCCACTACCGGCAAGAGCGCTCCTTAGAGGCATCACCGCAACATCAGAGGGGTAAATGTGGAGAGCGCTAACTATGGAGGGCCGTACTAGGCGGCCCGTGCGGACTTGGGCACAGCTGAGCGCTGGATGGATCCCCCGTGATGACTGCCCGCCCGCTGGAGGAGTGGGTGTCCTAGCCCCTGGGTATGTGGGGTCCCCAGAGGGCCATGTCAATGAAGCCGTGAGCCCGGTGGCCAGGGGGGTGCGCGCCGGCTCCAAGCAAGTAGCTGGCACCGGGTGAGACAGCGGGTAACACGCTCCTTTGAGTCCTGGATCTTGGGTGGTGATGGGGAGGTGCAGGGAGAGGGGGGCCCGTGGACTCTAGGTGTGGGAGTCATATGGACAGCACCTGCTCCCGAGTGCCCACAAAGCTACAAAGGACCCTGGAGATGGACTGGGGTTGTTGCGGGGATGACAGACGAAGACTCGGTGGCCCAAGAATGGCAAGGCAGCTGTGCAGTGAGAGGCCCTCAGTGAACTGATCTTAAGGGCAGACCAGACCCGTAACCGTTAAAGGCACTAAAGTTCTCAATTAACTTTATTTGCTCCCATTTGGGTTTGTTTTTATATATTTTTTTATATATTTTTTATATATTTTCACCTGTACTGCATAACTGCTTGTTTGAGTGTCTCTAGCATGCTTAGTTGGGCGTACTTTAACCGAGTAGTAAAATATGGAGCCCTTAGTTGATCCTAGCGAAAATTCTACTGACGCATTAGCCTAGAATTAATGAGGCACTGTGGCACTGCACCCACGCTAGATTTAGTAAATAGACCCATGCTACCAGGCCAACATAACTCTTATGTAATATTATTCTCATAAGCTTAGGTATTGCTCAGATGAATATACAGCCTTCACAATGTGTTCTTATACCCTTTAAACACCCACAATATAACAAATCCAGCAACGTTTATGTACATTTAATTTACTTCACTGCTTGTTTCTTTAACTACGTATAAGGCTACACATGCTGAAAGAGCCATCACACGCATAGTTAGACATAGGTATTGCTCAGATGACTAAAAAGCCTACACAATGAGTTAATATGCCTGTCGAATGCCCTTGATGCATCAAATCTCGCAAAGTCTATGTACACCCATTTTATATGAATTTATATGATCACTTGTTTATTGCGCAGGCAACCATATGTTATTTTTACCAATTTGCAAAATGCCTGCCTCCGCTTTTCAGCGACTCTAATAAATATATTCAAAACAGATTCAACACCCTCTATTCTTATTACTGACTAAAGTGGGCAAATTAGTGACTTCTACCATATTGATTTACACATGACCAACTGAAAATCCCTCTCTTGGCGATAATATAAGTACATACAGTACATGAAGTCCAAACTCAGTGAAAAATTACATAATAACGTTTTCTATTGGTACTGCTCAAATAATACAGCCACTCTAAGCATCATAATCATTCTAGGTCATTGTCTTGTTAGTGGGGCAAACAGTGTTTGAAAATGTTCTCCAAATTTGTCTCAAGCTACTTTTAAGAGGTATGAGTAGAAAGTGGTCTCTCCTATTGGCTAAAGTATAGACCCACTGCAGAGGCTCATCCTATGTGAAAGTTGTGACGAAATGCCTTTTGTCACTGGATTGTTAGGTGACAAGCTGCCCCCGGCTGTTGGAGGAGCCTGATTGCCATCCTCCTTCCTCATGACTATGGCCCTGGGGTGTATTGCCATTTAAAAATACTATTTGGGGCTTATTGGCTTCTAAAGACTGTTTCTGCCCATTTGAATCCATGGGAAGGTGTGTTTCTTCCCCTCCCCCATTTCCTGTCTATTGTTCTCCAGCAGGGTGTTGTCCCAGGCACACTGCCAAACCAGTTGGAACTGACTGCTTTTGTCCCTCCTTGGTTTCTCAACAGCCCTTGCTATGCTTTACCCCATGGAAAATGTATTCTGTTCATGGGATCTGAGCACTGTTCACCTAGAATGGGCGCTCAGATCCAAGCTATCTGGGGATAGGTTAAATGTGGGGGTTCTGTGTAATATAATAAGAATTATGTATTTGTATGTACTTTTACGTATTTTTGCTGTTAGTGTAAAATGTAGATATTTTCTGTACCTGGAGATAATTGAGTTTACTGCAGTGCCTTAAGCCAATTATCCCCAGGATGGAGAGGAGGGATTTTATTGTGTATGTGAGAGTGTTATTATGTTAATTAGTGTTCCCATTGGTTTGTGTCCCTTTTGTCACAGTTTACCACCAGGTCCAGGGGGTGTACCTCTGGTCTGAAAACTTGTATATAAGGAGTAATAAACGCTCATTGGAGTCAGATCATCTTGCACCTTCATGAAGTTTCGGCTCATGTTTGGGGGATTGGAGAACTACACTCTAGGGATTGCTATAATCACTATACTCCCCAGGGTATAATCACTAAACTCTGCTAAGAGCTTGTTCCTGTTTCTGCTCTCTGGAATTTGGAGTGGTCGACCTACTGGAAGCTGGACCCTGGTCTTGGGTCCATGGTGGGTGGAGACGGCGAGACCCCAACTAAGCTGTGGCGGTTCGTGGGGTCTGCAGTGGTTATGGTGTCAGGTGGGGTGCTTGGAGACCTCAGAAAGCACTAGGAGCATCCGTCAACGGAAGGTACCCAGTCGGGGTGCCAGCGGTTCCGTTACAAAAGTGAACTACTGTTTTAACCCCTTAATGACACAACTTCTGGAATAAAAGGGAATCATGACGGAATATATCCGTCGTCTGTCCTTAAGGGGTTAACAATTTCAACTTTGGTTGTCAACGGTAGAATGAGTGCACTGGTTCCCACTGAAAGTCAGGCAAATAGAGGACTTAATTTTAACTTTAGCTAAGATGCAACAAAGAGGCTCAGTTGTAGGTGCCAGAAGACTGTTATAATTTGAAAAAAAACATAAAGGACAGAACCCAAAGACATTACACTGTGTTGGTTATAGTGCTTAGGTTACCCATTTAAATATAGCTCTCCTTATTGTGATGGGCATCACACTATATATACTGAATCTTTGTTTACCCTATTAGTTTTTTTCTTTCTTGTCACTTGACTTGGATCTATGAATCTCAATATTTATTGATAATTTTGATTTTACCCTTTGCCTGTGAACACAAATTGAATGACAGTTGGTTGACTAGAATTTGTCAGCTATTTATGAAGTGTTTGGACATTTGGCAACAATTTTTCAAGGACAGTCAATTTATATAATCCTTAAAGAAGCTGCCATGCATAAACTATACACTCTTGTTTTAACTGGCTAATAATAACAACTAGAAAAAAAAAGAAACCAAACTATAATTGCAGATTTTCCCATTTTTATGATTTTAGCTCATGTTGCATGTAACATCCAAGATAGTCAATATACAAAAATGACTTCTTTTGCAGATAAGTTAAGATGCGAGAAGTTCTTTTCTCCTTCTCCTTTATAATCGCTCTCTCTCATTTATAATCTCTCTCATATAATCTACTTAAAAGGTGAGAGTGGTTATAACCAAGTGGAAATAACCACATATATTTAGTTCACCACATCTGGGTCATTTTATTTCACATATCAAATAAGAAAAAGTAATCCATAGAGGGAAAAACTGGAGGAACAGTACAAATACATATTTATATATTATATAATTTTCACATATATAATATATAAATATATAATTATTTTAATGATCATTCTTTTCAATCATCTTCATTCATTTCCCATCATTCAGCACTTTTTTGGGTCTGTAATTAAAAATCACAAATCAAAATGAACACGCTTGAGTGCGTTTAGATTAGTTTGTGATTTGGCTACATTTTGGCTCAGAATTCGGGGATTGGACTGATCACCCAACTAGCCTAAATTCTAACAAATTATAGTCTGGAATGAGACAAATCTCCAACTTTTTTATATAGTATTCCATATATACACTGATCAGCCACAACTATGAAATCACAAAAACAGATGAAGTGAATAACATTGATTATATTTTTACAATTGCACCAGTCAAGGGGTGATATATATTAGGCACAAAGTGAACAGGCATTGAACAGTTCCTGATGGAAGCATGAAAAATGGGGACGAAAACAGATCTGAGTGACTTTGACAAAGTCCAAGTAGTGATGGCTAGACGACTGTGTCAGAACATCTACAAAAAGGCAAGTCTCGTGGGATTTTCCCAGTATGCATTGGTTAGTGCCTACCAAAACTGGTGCAAGGAAAGACAACCGGTGAACTGGATCAGGGTCATGCACACCTAAGGCTCATTTATGCATGTGGTAAGCAAAGGTTAACCTGTTTAGACTGATCACACAGAAGAGCTACCAAAGCTCAAAATTGCTGAACAATTTGCTGATCATGCCATGATAGAAAGGGATCAAAGCATAAAATGCATTGCAGCTTGCTGCATATGGGGCTGTGTAGCTGCACACCAGTAGACCAGTATAGCTACAGGCCTGCTGTAGCTCAGATTGCTGAAAAACAAAATGTGATCATAGAAACTTGTCAGGAAACATAGTTTGCTGCATATGGGACTGGGTTGCTGCAGACCAGGGTGCTAATTATGACCCCTGTTCACTGCCAAAAGCATCTTCAATGTGGATGTGAGCAATGAAAGAAGGTTGCCTGGTCTGATTAATTAAATTTTCTTTTAGACAAGGTCAGTGGCCAGGTGTGTGTACATTGTTTATCTGGGGAAGAGATGGCAGTATGTTCTATTGGGAAACCTTGGATCCTTGCACTCATGTGGATTCCAATATGACATGTTCCAACTACCTAGAGATTGTTGAAGATCGTGAACATCCCTTCATTTCAATGGTGTTCCTTGATGGCAGTGGTCTCTTTCAGCAGGATAATGCATCCTGTCGTACTGCAAACATTGTTCAGGAATGTTTGAGGAACATGCAAAGAGTTCAAGGTGTTACCTTGGTCTCCAAATTTCCCAGATCTCAATCCAAGTTAGCATCTGTGAGATGTGTTGGAACAAAATATTTCTTGGTACCAGATACCACAGGACACACAGGTCTTGGGGACTCCATGCCTCGACACATCAGAGTTGTTTTGGCAGTCATGGGAAAAAAAAAGTACACCCTTTTTCAACAACACATGACATATTACACAAGTCACGATTTGTTTAACAAAAATAAAGCCAAAATTGAGAAGCCATGTGTAAAAAAAGTAAGTACACCCATACTGTTTCTATAGGAGTTAAGAGGCTATGTAGCAGACAGGTGCTGCTAATCAGATGCCCTCAACTAATTTACAATGAGGAAGTGTGATCGACTTTTTAAAAGCCGACGTTTTAGCAGCTTACTGGTCTGGAGCATTCAGGTGTGTGTGATCTTAGAAAAGCAATTGTTGCTGCTCATCAGACTGGGAAGGGTTATAATGCCATTTCCAAACAATTTAAACTCCATCATTATACAGTAAGAAAGATTATTCGAAAGTTGAAAACAATGTAGACAGCTGCGCATTGTCCCATCATAGTTACATTTGTTTTTTGCTGCTGATCCAAAAGAAGGCAAAAAAATAAAACAGTTGCAACAAGCTAGGAAAGCACTTGCAACAAGCTAGGAAAAAAAATCCTTCTTGACCCCAGAATGGCAGTCAGATTGCTCCTTGGATCAAGCAGCTATTACCCTACATTGAAAAATTGTATCCTTGAATATTCTGTTTTTGCAAGTATGCATCTAGTTGCTGTTTGAACATCTGAATGGATTCTGATAAAACCACTTTGTCAGGCAGATAATTCCACATCCTTATTGTTCTTACAGTAAAAAATCCTTTTCTTTGCCTTAGACAAAATCTTCTTTCTTCCAGTCTAAACGCAACATCTCGTGTCCTATGTAAAGTCCGGTTTGTGAATAGATTTCCACATAATGGTTTGTATTGGCCCCAAATATATTTGTATAATGTTATCATATCCCCTCTCAGGCGACGTTTTTCTAAACTAAAGAGGTTTAAATTTGTTAACCTTTCTTCATAGCTGATATGTTCCATTCCTTTTATTAATTTTGTAGCCCGCCTCTGGACTTTTTCTAGTGCCCTAATATCCTTCTTTAGAACAGGTGCCCAAAATTGCACAGCATATTCAATAGGTGGTCTTACCAGTGATTTATTAAGAGGCAAAATGATATTCTCATCCCGAGAATGAATGCCCTTTTTCATGTATGACAATACCTTACTGGCCTTAGCCACTGCTGATTGACATTGCACATTGTTGCATAGCTTGTTGTCTATAACAATTCTCAAGTCCTTTTCGTGTGTTGTTATCCCTAATTTGCTTCCATTAAGGGTGCGTGTGCATTCTTTACGCCGAAGTGCATAACTTTGCATGTTTTAACATTAAATGTCATCTGCCATTTGAGTGCCCAGTCCCCCAGTCTATCTAAATCCCTCTGCAGCAAGGTAATATCTCACATTGTATTACTTTACAGAGTTTTGTGTCATCTGCAAACAGTGAAACATGACTTTCAATGCTTTTTTTTAAGATCAGAACCCTGAGGGACACCACTTGCCACCTCTGTCCAGCTTGAAAATGTACCATTAATGACAACTCTTTGTACTCTATTTTTAAGCCAATGTTCTACCCAAGAACAAGCATTTTAATCTAGACCGATTTCTTTGAGTTTGAACACTAATCTATTGTGTGGAATTGTATCAAATGCCTTGACAAAATCCAAATAGATCCCATCCACTGCAACACCCTGCAATCAAGTTAGTTTGACATGACCTGTGATTCATGATAACCGTGTTCTTCTCAAGGAATTCTTGAATATTATCCCTCACTAACCTTTAAAATACTTTTCCAGCCACAGAAGTTAAGCTCACAAGTCTATAATTTCCAGGCAAGGATTTTGAACCCTTTTTGAATATAGAAAGCACATCCACCTTCCTCCAATCCTCCGGAACACTTGCTGAAAGAAAAGAATCTTGAAAGATTAAAAGCAGAGGTTCACTTATTTCTACACTTAGTTTCTTAAGTACTCGTGGATGAATACCATCAGGCCATGGAGCTTTGTTTATATTAACTTTCTTTAGTTGCTGCAGCACCTTGTCTTGAGTTAACGGATTACAATTTTTCTGCAAGTTTTTAGCAGCAATCATTTGCACATCTAATGCCATGGGTTTTCCCTTAATATATACGGAGGAGAAATAGTTATTTAAAATTCCTGCCTTTTCCTAGTCTTCATTAACTAACACCCCCATTCCAGTTTTTAGTGTACCTACACTTTAATTTTTTTTTTTAGAATTTATGTACTTAAAGAATGCTTTGGGGTTGGTTTTGCTCTCTGTAGCGGAACCTTCCGTTAATGGACGCTTCCTAGCTTGCGATGAGGACCACAAGCATCGCACTGGACACCAAAAACACAGCAGACTCCACAACCGCCATAGCTTAACTGGAGCCATGCCGTCTTCCGTCCACCCTGGATCAGCTTCTGTCCTCCAGGACCATGTGGGGAACACCTCTCCTCCAGGAGAGCGTATCAGGAACAAGCTCTTAAAAGAGCTAGGTGATTCAAGCTCAGGGGAGTATGCAGAGCATAGCAATCCCCAGTGTGATTATAGCAGCTCCCTCCAATAACGAGACAAGGCTACGTATTGAGGGTCAAACAGGATCTCTTCTACTTGGCACCAAAGGGCCTTCTTTTATGCAGGTTTTCCCTACATAGGACCACCTACAGGGTTTTACAGAACAGCCAATAACACACGTACACAACAGAAAACACTCCCAGCAATTATACACAAAATCCTCCCCCTCTGCCTGTGATATAATTATGGTACACAATGGGTTAACATAATTATCACAAGCAGGAAAAATACAGTTTTTATACATGTACTATAACTTTAAAACCACACATCCAATCTTCATAAATCAGCATATTATTAATCAGCATACTTGAAATATGAACATACTCAAAAATTCTGCAAATCCTTCCATTAGTTCAAAAGTTAGTCGGAAGTCCTTTGTGACCGACCGCAGGCACATTTTCCTGCCCAAAACAGTTCCATAGATTTGGGCTGTGCGGTCGGTCAATTTCACACTGAAAAAATTACTAAGTCCCATTCGAACGTGCGTTCGAATCTTCGAACAGGACTTAGTCTCTGTGGCTGAAAACTCAGTGCAGGAAAAGGTAACGGTCAGCGGTATTCGTTGAAATGTGTAGCTGATTTCAGTTCCATAGATTTGGCTACACATACTGATGACCTCGTTCGAATGAACAAAGATGGCCACCACCACGTGTTCGTTTGTTGAATGGCCGCCACTTCGACTACTTCGGCACTTCGGCTGTATTCGAAGTGCCAATTTAAAGCTGCAGAACTGCTCCAATACAATTTTAAAGGGGCAGCAAGAGTCTTTTAAAATCCAATCTGATAAAATAGTCTTTAACCCCTTAAGGACTGGACTTTTTTTGCGATGTTGTACATTTGCGACCAGGCATCTTTTTACACTTTTGTGGTGTTTGTGTTTAGCTGTAATTTTCCGCTCTCTCATTTACTGTTCATATACAAATTATATATTGTTTTTTTCAGGACAAAAGGGGCTTTCTTTACATACCATTATTTATATAATCTCATGTAATTTAATTTTTAAAAAATGAAAAAATATGATGAAAAATTGAAAAAAATACATGTTTTTTGACTTTTATGTGAAAAATCTTTTATTCATCTACAAAAGCGAATGAAAAAAACTGCTAAATAGATTCAAAATTTTGTCCTGAGTTTAAAAATACCCAGTGTTTACATGCTTTTTGCTATTTTTTTGCATGTTATAGGGCTATAAGTACAAGTAGGATATTGCGGTTTCAAAACATATATTTTTAAAATGTATCAATAGTGACATTGTAACACTATTATCTGTCATAAATCGCTGAATAACACCCCACATGTACATATTTTTTTTAAAGTAGACAACCCAGGGTATTCAATATGGGGTATGTCCAGACTTTTTTAGTAGCCACTTAGTCGCAAACACTGGCCAAAGTTAGCGTTCATATTTGTTTGTGTGTGAAAAAAGTAAAAAACTAAATTGAACGCTAATTTTGGCCAGTGTTTGTGACCAAGTGGTTACTAAAAAAGACTGGTCATACCCCATTTGCAATACCTTGGGTTGTCTTCTTTCGCAAATGGTATGCCATCATGGGGGTAATTCTCATTCCTGGGCTACCATACGCTCTCAAAGGCAACGTAACCAACCTGGTCATTTTCAATGTAAAAATATTTGACCCATATATTTGACCCTGTAACTTTAAAAAATGCTATAAAACCTGTACATGGGGGGTACTGTTATACTCAGGAGACTTTGCTGAACACAAATATTAGTGTTTCAAAACTGGAAAATGTATCACAACAATTATATCATCAGTAAACGTGCTGTTTATGTGTGAAAAATGCAAAAAAAGTCACTTTCACTGACAATATCATCGCTGTGATATGTTTTACTGTTTTGAATCACTAATATTTGTGTTCAGCAAAGTCTCCCGAGTAAAACAGTACCCCCCATGTACAGGTTTTAGGGTGTCGTAGAACGTTACAGGGTAAAATACAGTGCTAGCAAATTAAATTCTCTAGACTTTTGGCCTGGGTTGGCAGGCAGGTCCCTTAAATTGCAATCAATAAAATAACTTAATTATGTAAAAATATTACATAAATACGCACGTAGAATTTAAATATATATGCATATTTATATATTTGAAGTCTACGTGTATATTTATATAATTATTTATGTCATTTTGTATATGGACATATGAATAGTTCGTATTCTTTTTATTTATTTATATATACATAGATATATATACAATTTCATTCTAAGTGTATTTTGATATAAATATATATATATTAATATCAAAATACAGTTAGAATAACATTTCGTATAGATATATAATTTTTTTTTCATTTTTATTATTATTTTTAATTTTTTTAATTTAATTTAAATTATTTATTATTCGTATTTTATAATAATATATATACAATATATATATAGTTATTATATATATTATATATATACGTGTGTAAATTAATTATAAGTGTATTTTTATATTAATATATGTACATATTAATATAAAAATACACTTAGCATGACATTATATATATGATATATAGACATATATTATATAGGTATAATATATGTCTATATATCATATATATATACACATATATAATAATATTTTTTTTTTATTACCTTTCACTTTAAATTTTTTTATGATTTTACAGTTGCAGGGAGACTGCCTGTCAGCACAGACAGTCCCCCTGCAGGCAGAGACTAGGACACCTATTGTGACCATGTGGTCGCCCTGTTGAGCGATCACATGGCCACAGGGGTCCTAAACCGCCATGGGGAGACTGTCTGGGCTGCAGGCAGTCTCCCCACAACGGGAGCAACGCCGATCGCTGCCGGGGAAACGAAGGCGATCGGGTAAGTACATTTTAAATTTAGGACGGTTCAGGACCGTCGTCGGTCGGCAACGCAAAAATGCCGATGACGGTCCTGAACCGTCTTGCGTCCTTAAGGGGTTAACAGGCAATATCTTCCAGGGGCCATAGTCTTAAAGGGGCATTGTTCTCCAAAGTCACAATGTGCCCACCGACGGTTCTTAAAGGGAAATACACAGTTCAATAAAAGTCCATAAGCCCAAATGCTGATTTAAGAGGGTACAATCTCCCCGGGGCCATAGTCGCAGAGGGCGCTTCGTCACACTCTCTTTGGCTATCATTTTTTTATTTTGAAGTTTAGCGAGTCTAATCGCCTTTCTGCACGCATTATTGGCTTCCTTATATCATTTATAGGATGCATCTGAGTTGTCCAATTTAAATGCTTTAAATGCCCTTTTCTTATTTTTAATCTCTTGTTATAAAGTCACGCAAAGGTCTGACCATGCAATGCTCAGAAATTGTAAAAACAAAATAACAAAATACATCTCAGACTCTACAGGCCTCGGTTAGCATGTTAAAGTTCATGACAGCCCAATTAGAAAAACACTGAACAAGTATGGTTTGTTTGGAAGGGGTGCCAGGAGAAAGTCTCTTCTAAAAAGAAAATTGCAGCATGACTTAGGTTTGCAAAGCTGCATCAGAACAAACCACAAAAAAAAAATGTCCTCTGGACAGATGAACCCAAGGAGGAGATATTTGGCCATAATTCACAGTGCCACATTTTGCGAAAACTGAGCACAGCATATCAGCACAATCACTCCATACCAATTGTCAAGCATGGTGTTGGAGGTGTGATGATTTAGGCTTGTTTTTCAGCCACATTGAGTCACTGAGATCATACTCCTCTGCATGCAAAAGGCCAAAATTGGGTTAATGCAACAGGACAATGAACCCAAGCCCCAAGCACACTAGCAATTCTACAACAGAATGGCTGAAAACGAAAAGAATCAAGGTGTTGCAATGGTCAAGTCAAAGCCCAGGCCTCAACCAGATTAAAATGCTGCTGCTGGACCTTAAGAGAGCTGTGCATAAACAAATGCCAGTTAACCTCAATGAACTGAAGCAACTTTGTGAAGAAGAGTGGGCTAAAATTCCTCCACAACAATGTGAGAGCCTGACAGAAAATGATAACTTCAGGTTAATGCTGCTAAATGTGGCTTTACAAGCCATTGAATTATAAGGAGCACTTATAGAAGTTGTAGAAGACTCATTCACTGAACAGCAATTCAAAGCTCACAGCATGTACATTGTTTGAGATGGTTCGTTCAAATCAAATTCTTTTTAAGTCCCTCACAAACAAATTGATTCACCCAAGATTCATAGAATAAAACTCCACTGTAAACCATTGACAAAATTGATGGTTTCGGGTAAGGCTTAAAAGGATTTTGATTTGGATAAACAAGCTCAAACTAATTTTTGCACTAGTCTACTAATTAAGTACATACGTACATAACACTGTTTTATGTATTGAACAAAATTGATCAAATGAATATCATAGGCAGGGCCGCCATCAGGGGGTGACAACCATGACAGTTGTCACAGGCCCGGCGGCCCTGGGGGGCCCGGACTGCTCTGGCAGTCCCGGGCCCCACTTTCCCTCCCTGCACACATAGATTGCGAATATCGCTATCTATGTGTGCAGCCGCGGGCCCCCCGGCTGCCAGTTACCGCAGAGGGGGCCCAGGCAGCACACAGACTCTTCTCCTCTCGTTTCTGCTAATAACTCTCGCGAGACCCGGTTGCCGTGGCAACGCTCCGCGGGTCTCGCGAGAGTTATTGGAGGAGAGAAGAGGAGAAGCTGTGTGCTGCCTGGGCCCCCTCTGCGGTAACAGTGAAGCCGGGGGGCCCCACCATGCCACCGGACCACCGGGGATGGAATCTCCCCCCTCCCTAGACACAGGTAAGCAGGGAGGGGGAGAAACAATTTAAATAAATGTAATTTTTTTTTTATTATGTTAAAATGCCCCTCCTCCCCCTCACCCCAGATTGCAAATTTACACACATACACTGACACAACACACACACAGACACTACATACACTGACACAACACACACACACACACACACACTACATACACTGACACAACACACACACACACACTACATACACTGACACAACACACACACACACACACTACATACACTGACACAACACACACACGCACACACTACATACACTGACACAACACACACACTATATACACTAGCACAACACACACACACTACATACACTAACACAACACACACACACTATATACACTAACACAACACACACACACACTACATACACTGACACAACACACACACTGCATACACTGACACAACACACACACTGCATACACTGGCACAACACACACACAAACACACACACACACACACACTATATACACTAACACAACACACACACACTACATACACTAACACAACACACACACACACACTACATACACTAACACAACACACACTACATACACTGACACAACACACACACGCACTACATACACTGACAAAACACACACACTGCATACACTGACACAACACACACACTGCATACACTGGCACAACACACACACAAACACACACACACACTATATACACTAACACAACACACACACACTACATACACTAACACAACACACACACACACTACATACACTAACACAACACACACTACATACACTGACACAACACACACACGCACTACATACACTGACAAAACACACACTACATACACTGACACAACACACACACTGCACACACTGACACAACACACACACACACACTACATACACTGACACAACACACCCACACTACATACACTAACACAACACACACTGCATACACTAACACAACACACACTCTGCATACACTAATACAACACACACTGCATACACTAACACAACATACATACTACATACACTAACACAACACACACACACACTGCATACACTAACACACACAGTGCATACACTAATACAATACACACACTGTATTCACTAATACAACATGCACTCTGCATACACTACACACTAACCCACTCACTGCATCCACTATACTGACACACACTCTGCATTCGCTACATATTAACACACTCTGCATTCACTACACTAGCACACTCTCTGCATCCACTACACACTAACACACTCTCTGCATTCACTACACATTAACACACTGCATCCGCTAAACACTAACACACACTCTGCATCCGCTACACACTAACACACTCTCTGCATTCACTACACATTAACACACACTCTGCATTCACTACACATTTACACACACTCTGCATTCACTACACATTTACACACACTCTGCATTCACTGCACTAACACACACACACTAAATGCATTACACTGACACACTCTGCATTCACTACACACTAACACACACTCTGCATTCATTACACACTAACACACACTCTGCATTCACTAAACTATGCACACACTCTGGATTCACTATACTGACACACACTCTGCATTAACTGTACACACAGCATCCACTACACAAACATCCTGTATTCACAGTACACACACTACATCCACCACAAATTGAAACACTCTGCATTCACTATACACAGACACTGCGTCTAATACACACACTGCATCCACTACAGACACTGCATCCACTAAACACATTTCATCTAGTACATACAAACACTACATCCACTACACAAACACACACTACATCACTGTACACACACTACATCCACTACTCAAACACACTTTGCGTTTACTATACACACGGCATCCGCTATACAAACACACACTCTGCATTCACTGTACAAACAGTATCTAATACACACAAACACTACATCCATTACACACATTCTAATTCACTTCCACTATACACACCACATTCAGTCCCGCATCATTGTCAGCGGACTAGGTAGGGCGTGGGCGGGCCCGGGAGGGAGGGGGCGGGGGGGGCCCAGACCTTGTGCTTTGTCAGGGGCCCCAAAATTTCTGATGGCAGCCCTGATCATAGGAAAACGTCATTGCCTTATTTACTTTTACATTAATTTGTCAAACTGTTGTTTGTAGACTTTTGTTTCATTTGATATAATTATGCAAAAATCTAACAAAGAAAATATACACATATGCACAAATAACGTTTCATTGTTTGTGTAATTCTTTTTCCTTTGTGATGCAGTAGAAATTCAGCTAGTTGAATTTTCTATCAAGATTGACAGCACAATATAATGAAAATATTAATATTAGCTGCAAATTACTATACAGATTATTACTTTTAGCTAAATGGGCCTTGGTTAGAATTGCGAAAAGATGCTATTTGGGGAAAAAGCTTTGTGGGTTTTCTAAGAAGGTCAGACGCACTGAGTGTGTAATAAGCAGGAGGCAATAGAACACCCATTACCTTCCCTCTGACAAGAGAGCAACTCAATGACCTGGCATGCTGACAAATGGAGAGGAAAATTCTGTACTGAGATGTAAATTCTACATGCAGGTCCCTCATGAATATCTTGTCTCCGGGATACAAACCGGTGACCTGGAAAATAAGGTTCCACCCCAATCAAAATGACAGGCAAAGCTGGTTTCCTGTTAGGAAGACTACTAGGTGTGTAAAAAATTACTATTCCTGAGGAAAAAAAAATGAGATGTCACACAGAGGAAAATATTACTTTCAAATGGTGTTCCACTGTGAGTTTGAATGGCAGCTGTTAAAAATCCAATTGTGTATATGTCACCAGCTGAATTCCAGACAGGAACTTCTCACAGAAGGACATTTTCTTTTCCATCTTTATTATTTTAGTTAAAAATAAAAAATAAATAAAAAAAACACGAAAATGATTTTATCTTTCGCTAAATTCTATTTCATTTGCATATTGATAGAATTTACTATTGACCCCTGAATACAGAAAAAAAATGGCAAGCATTGAAAAATCATAGTGATTATTTAAAACAGATCAGATTGGTATTGTCAAAGAATGGCCTTTACTGGGAATTAAAATGTCAGTTAGTCACGTGACCAGTATTAAGTGATTATTCGACTTTTATGAACATTTTATCATATTCTAGTTAGCATTATTTTCATGCATATTAAACACATAGAAACATAGACACATAGAATGTGACAGCAAGGAAGTGTGAACAAAGAAAGTTTATATACCGGTAGTATTTTTCGGGAGTGTGTATTCCATACTTGGGTAAACAAATAACTATTAAAGGTTATTAAGCATGAAGCCCCCACCCAATGCCCACAAGTAGGGCAAGGATGTAGTAACTACGTACTACGTACCATTACTACACTATGTACTCACCAAGTACATAGAATAGAGATAATCAAAACTCTGCATGGTATGCCCATGCATTGCATGAGTAGACTGTAATCTGTAAAACTGATCTAGTCCAACTAGGCATTGTTCTTATCCCACAGTTGTTATTTTTGACATTAAAATGAATACTTTCTAACTTGTCAGTGAAATCCAATAAAGCACTAAGAAGTTATCTACAGTATCAAAAATAATCAACTGCTTCTCACAAAACCTCAAACTGATACAGCATAGATGTTAAAGGGACACCCTAAGCATTAAAATCACTTAATCTAATGGAAGTGGTAATGGTGCCTGGAGCCACTGTCCCACTGTTCAGCATCAACTATCAATGACCTGCAATGATAGGCTGAATGCCCTCAGCATGCCACTGCTACCGATCAGTGGTATGTATTGGTACGGCAACTGTGAAATAGACTCTACACTAACAGCACACTCCAGATGGGGGAAAATGTACAGTGAGATAACACCAGGGGACTTCAGAAACCATAACCACTTTAAAATTCTGCCAGGCTGAAAATGAGAGTTCCTGTTTTTCTATTTAAGCCTTGTCAGTGCGATGCAAATAAGCTACAACATATTCAGAATTGCAGTATTAAATTGCAATTTAAAGATTTTATAATAATCACTTTTTACTTTCTGCAATTTTTGTTTGTATCTGTTAGCTATTGAGTTGTAATCACCTCCTATACATGTGCGTAGGTAGAGGGTATTGTGTATTGGCATATACCCGTACCCAGCTGCTAATCCCCAACCAATTTGCTTGCCCAAAATAATCAAACCACTGACTTACTTGGTGAAAATAGGCCACAGCTTTATTAAATATATAAATATGTATAAATCTTTAAACTTTAACTTTATAACATAAAACATCCTAAATTCATATTTTACTCAGTAAATATAGCCATTACTGATTACCACCTTGACAACCAAAAATATTCACTTGGGCAGCTGCCCTCCCCCTACCCATTCACTTTCCATGGACCGCTGGTCCAACCCCCAGTTGACAAGGGCCAAAAACCGCCACGCTGTGACAACAAACAACACAGACAACGAACACAAATAAAGAAACAAACCAGGGGAGGGAGGGCGGGAAGCTGTTACCAACTGATACTTAAGATGGCTGCTTAGCCTTTAAAATGCCCACATGATACTATCCCACCCCTCTGCCCCTAACCCTCCCCCCACCATTCTAAAGACCTCCTTACCATTCTTTATATACACTCCCCCTCACACTCACATGTCCTTGTTCTGACTCCTCAGGGTCTGAACAATATGTATGCTATATGGTTTCTTATAGCTGTGGTTTGGAGAGTGCTCTTAAAGGAACACTCCAATTGAAAGTGTTTTATTTAAAAAAAAAAAAAATCTTGCTATTACCCCATTGACATGTATGCATTTAATTATAATTGTTTTCATATCTAAAACAGCTTTTGTTGTTTCTTTAGTTTTTTTTGCAAGTCCTTCCCTTCTTCCCCTGCCCAGACTTTCTGTGTTTGTCCAATCACTGGCTTCCCAAAGCAACTCAATGAGATATTCCTGAGAGTGCTGCTTCAAAGTGTGTGATTGGAGATATTCTGGAGATAAACTGGAGGGAATCTGAGGAATACAGGAAGACAAAAAAAAAGTTAAGATTTGTTTAATTTAAATTACGCACCTCATTAAAATGGCAGACTTAGTTCAGTGTAATAGTTGTTATGCATTTGTTTCGCATTCCACTTTTTGGAGATATGAATGCTGTCTAATCTGTAGACAGTTCTCTATATTGCAGTAGGAGATTGTATTTTTAAAGTCTGAGATTTGTAAATTATCTGGTAAGCAAACTCAGGCTGGAACTGTTGCAAAGTCACTGTCGCAGAGACGTACTAGGAATGGCAGATGGATTACTGTATGATCTGGTAGCATTTGAGTTGTGGACAAAAGGCATATTGCACAGTCTGTTGCTCCACAATTTATTTTCAGCACTTTCAGAGTGTAATGGCATTATGGAGACAGGCTCAGGCACCAAGTACAACAAAAAAGATAAGTAGGAATGCAAAATGGGTGAAGTAATCACTTCTAACGTGTAAATAAGAATATACAACCTTATAGTATAACAGCATGGTGGGCAATATCTACAAAAAAATATACAAAGCGCACATAGTGTGACAAGAGTATAAATATAAAGACACGCAGGGTGAATATGTTAAACTCACAAAATATCAGTGAATATCAGGCCCATCATCTTTAATCAGAAGTGGTCTTCAGAGTAATATAGGAAAAGTCTTCTTTAGCACTTGTAAAATAAAGAAACCAAATAATAGTGCAGATGAAATTAAAACTTCAAAGATTTATTACAAAATGCACTTACAAAAGGTCCAGATAAAAACAGCATATAATCCACTGCAAGGTGGAGATAAAAGCACAACAAGCAAGTCCCCAATGTAGTAATCCAACGCGTTTCATCCACAGGACTTCCTCAGGGATTGTGATCTCACTCTTCCAGAAGTCTTCATTTAAATATGCCGCCAGAATATCCGAATGTAATCCACCTGTGGTATAAATCCATCGCGTGCGTGTCACGCTGGAACGCATTTAAACGTCTGGTGTCACTTCCGGTTCCGGTTTGACTGCAAATATTCTATGCGTTCCATGCTGGAATGCAATGAAAAAAACTCCCGAACGGATCAAAGCAAATACAAAGTAAAACATACATTGAAGTGTCCCATTCTGAAGGGGCATAAATCTATCTCTATCTCTATCTCTATCTCTAAATCTCTATCTCTATCTTCTAATCTCAAGGACCCCGTGAGATCCCATGGCTCATGTTTGGGGGATTGGAGAGCTATATTCACACTCTCGGGATTGCTATAATCACTATACTCCCTTGGATCACAACACTTGCTCTTATAAGAGCAGCCTGCTTCGCTCTCTGGACTAGGAGAGGTCTACCCACTGGAAGCTGGATCCTGGCCTTGGGTCCAGGGTGGGTGGAGGACAGTGAGACCCCAACCAAGCTGCGGGGTTTATGGTGGTTATGGTGTTCCATTGCAGTACTTATGGTGCTTGCAAGTACTACGAAGCAGCGATTGACGGATGTACCAGGTCGGGGTGCCAGGCGGCCCATCACAGAGTTCTTGCTGGGCCTCACCATTGCTGTGAGAAACAGGTACTTGGACTCCGACACTTCTGGGGGGCGTGGCCAACATTGCATGTGTCCGTGCGTGCATGTGATGTCAGGGCGTGATGATGCGTTTCGCCGGTATGGCGGCTTCCTCAGATCTGTCCTTACTTTGCCCACAGTCAGTATATATGTCCATAGCATGGGCATAAGACTCCCAAATCAGTCCCAATTGGAGAATGTCCATAGGTTAAGGCATAATTATTCATCAGTGCTCATAGCTTAAGGCTATATGCCTCATACATATACATAAGTACTAAAAGCCTTATCAATTCAAAAAAGGGGGGTATATCTTCTAAATGTCTGAAAATCTACATTGATACTTTTACTTAATCCAGCATACAGATATATAAATAAGTAACCAATGTTTATTAGTGCCATTGTTACTTTAATTTGTCTGTTTTAGTTAGAAAAAATACATTACTTAGCAAATGTGACCTTGGTATATGACCTTGATATGTTCCTTATAAATTATGTTGAGGTGCAAATTATTTAAATTGCATTCTAGTACAACAATTTGTTTCTAAGAATGTTACAGAAACCAAAAAAAAAAAATGTGAAGCAATGTATGTTTTTTTAGATCCCCAATAAACACACCTAGATTATTATTGAAGCAAAATTATTAATGTTTGACTTGGCTGTGTCATGCTTTGTCTTCCATCTGCATCTCTATTGTACTTCAAATGTAGAACTTTTGTGATTTACTGTAATCAACTTAGTTCAAGGCTATTCTGATATCCAGCAAAAATACAAATCTTATTTATAGTTACCATTAAGGAAGACAATTGTAGAGAACACAGGGCCAAGGATATTGCTGGAGTACGAAGCTCTTGAGCAGTATACTGTTAGGTCCCTGAAAGGAAATGAAAGCGACACAATGGATTAATTATCTTGTATCTGTTCAATGTCCATTTCTTTTTTCTTTTAATTCTTTATTTTCAGTTTGACATATGAAACAGCGTTACAGTTTACATTGGCACGTAAGTTGATCAATTTGGAACATGGGTATATTGTGCATATTTCCATAGGAGGACAATGTTGTTGTTTACCGTTTAACAGTTGTCAGGCTGATCATAGCCAATTTTCATTTCATCCTTATAACAGAAATAACTTTAACATATCCTGAACAGAAATAGTAATGTCTAAGACAACCTTTAATTTCCTGTCGGTGCCTGAAGGTTGAACGAGCATATGACTGTACTTATTTCCCACCAGGTGGGTGTGTATGAGAGTGCAGGTGGTATGTATACTATTCGGTACCCCATTTATTCTAGGTTTCTTTAGCCGGTTGCCATGGTGTTTGCCTATTTTGTGGTGTAGGCCTGCGTCTCCTCCCTTCTCATTTTGCCCGCTAGTGGTTGTTATTGACTGGTTTATTTACATAGGTGTACCTTGCTGTTGCGGCCTGGCGGGGCCTTGTCTTCTATCTGTTTTGAAGTGGAGTCTATTCCGTGTGGCTGGGGTGGGGTCACACTCTGTGTAGTAGATCGTGCGATCGCTATTACCTTGTTCGCTTCAATAGTGGGGCGGGGAAGGGGGGCGGGAAGCGGGAGTGGAGAGAGAGAAGAGGGAGAGAAAAAAGAAAATAAATAAATAAATACATATTTTTTTATTTTTTGAGGAGTAGGGAATTTAATGAAAATAAAGTAAATAGTGGTCTGTTGGTAAGGGGCGCACGGCGGGTCCTGTCCCTGTGTTCGTGTGCTCCTGTGAGCCTCAGTCAGCCATGTACTCTTCCCAAGGTTGCCATACTTTTTGGAATGTTTTCTCAGTGTTCCTGATTTGGGCTGTGAGTTTGTCAATGTCCATTTCTTGTAGATTCTCATGATGTTAAGAACCACTCAAATTGTTGTAAAACTGTTGAGACAAAATTATCTACTTGATTAAATATAAAAAGAATGATTATCTTTTATGATTATGTTTTAATGTGTAAACTAATTTGTCCGTTATTGTGGAATTTCCTCTGAAGTGAAATTTAGAAAATAAGCAAAAGGTGATAAAGTAATAAATCTCCAAAGGTATGCTATAATACCAGAAATACTATTTGACAAGCAGCAATATAAATAAGAACGTGACATAAGTGTGAAGAGAATATTTAAACATTTAATTTTAATTATGTTAATGCTTTTAATTCTTCCATCTGGGAAAGAGGTGGAATATAATAATATTAAAGGGATGCTCCAAGCACCATACCCATTACAGCATGCCATGGTAGTCCCATGAAGTTCCCTGTCTCTCTATCTCTACATTGCAGAGGGAACAGCTGATGCTCTCAGTGTTGCAGTTCTGCGTATATCATTGTCTTTTAGCAGGCATCAAAAGGATGTAAGCTAGTTAACTTAATCCACTGTTGGACACCATTGTCACTAAAACATCATACTCCACCATATTATGAACCAAAATATTGCAAATCAGAAAAATCCACAGATTCTTTCAATTTTTTTCAGAGGCTTATTCAAGTTAAGAAGCAGGATTTGAAATGCAATCATGTTTAAAAAAGAAACATTAAAGGATCACTATAGAGTCAGGAACACAAACATGTATTCCTGACCCTATAGTGTTAACACCACCATCTAGCCCCCCTGGGCCCCTCATGCCTCCATAAATATAGAAAAAATCTTACTGTATTCAAGCCTGATGCTGTAAATCTGCATGCTGTTAGACTCAGAAAAACAAGCATTCTGGTGACATGTGGTAGCCTGATCCAATCACAGTGCTTCCCCATAGGATTGGCTGAGACTGACAAAGAGGCAGATCAGGGGCAGAGCCAGCATGATTCAAATTCAGCCCTGGCCAATCAGCATCTCCTCATAGAGATGAATTGAATCAATGAATCTCTATGAGGAAAGTTCAGTGTCTGCATGCAGAGGGAGAAGATACCGAATCACAGGATGCTGTGCACAGTGCTGCCCTGTGCTCTGCTGACAGCAGATCTGTCAACTCCGAAGTCCCTCTGGTTCACTCCGAGTGACTGCAACTGTAGGTGTTCCTATCTTTCAATGTAAACACTATATTTTCTCAGAAAATACAGTGTTTACATAAGAGAGGCTGCAGGGAGCTATAGTTCTCACCTAACAAACCTCTTTAAGCTGAAGTTGTTCAGGTGACTATATGTCCCTTTAAGTTGATTAGATGTTCAAATCAGATTTTCATCATGGATGTATTGCTCCTGTATCTCTTGTATCTTCTCCCACTTCCACTTCCACTATATTCCATCAGTCAACTTGTCCCATCTTGTATCCTACCCCTTGCATCTCCTTGCATCCCAACACACTTGACTTTCCTATTCTACTCCCACTTGCCTCTTCATGTATCCCAACACTCATTTGTCTCATATTGCATCCCATTACATCTCTTGCATATCATTGTATAGCACCACCCACTATCTCTCCTTCTATTCTACTACATATTATCTTATCACTACCCACTTATCTTTTTCTTTGCTTGCTGGAAAGCTGCTGGCCACCATCATTCTACTTTTAGCAGTGGTAAATAAGTAATTATTTAGTGGATAGAGGTGGCATGCATAAGATAAAAAAATTAGTTTCTTCCAAATTGCTTTTGCAAAAAAAAAAAAAATAATGGTGGCAGAATTTAGTTTATGTTGTTGTTCAGCTCGGACAAATTTTGGTATCAAAAGAAAAAATCGGGAAGGCAATTTGGGCAGCCAAATCTTTTTGCCTATGACTGTGCTAATATGCAAAAATGGCTAAAATGTTGCCTAACTTAATGGTTATGCAGTGTCAGGCAGTTTTGCAATTCCTATTCAGAGTTGCCAAAATTCAATTTTATATATATATTTTTAAAAAAATTGGAAGTGAAAGAACTTCGTAATGATTGAGTGTTATCTTTTTGTTCTTGCTAAATTGCATTCATTTAAAAATTGGGATTGTGGCCTTTTGAGGTAAAAATAGGGGATGAATCCAAAACTGAAATAAAAAAGTCAGTGGGCAATAGACCAACCAGTCCCACACACCTCTTCCACCCTGTCAGGAACCCTGACAGGGACACAGCTTGAAACTGGCCCTTTTATAAAATGTTATGAAAATGACAGACTCGAGAAACATAAAGCGCTTGAACAAGTTGAAATGCTCTATATCTGGAGTGAGTTTGTCATCCATAGTGAAATGATTAATAAAAAACTAAATGACAGAACAAAGGTATCTCCAAAATCTACCAAAAAAATGGCATCTATTTTGCAGATAACATCAATTTTAGAATCAAAATTGAGATAAACTCCTTTATAACAAATGATGTGCTAGGACTGTAGTAGTCTTATTATAGGATTTGTATTAACCCTTTCCTTAAATGGCTCAAAATAGTTCAAATCAAAAATATGTTGACCTCAGCTAACTGTAAATGCTTACAACTTGGCTCTTTTGGCTATTTTCTTTATTATGAAATAAGTAACACAAATATGTTGTTTTCATGTGGACTACTCCCTTCTCTAGTCTTTCTAACTCTAAGTTTCTTGCTTCTGTTTCTTCTGTTTCCCGTTTCCTTTAGATTCCAAACCCACTTTCTGAATTCAGATAATGTTTGTAAGTTTGTTTCTTGGATATTGTAAGTTTGTTTCTTGGATATTAAGTTCACTGGGTTGTGAGTTTATTCTACTCATTGCACTGTGTTTATGCTTACCAACATAACAATTCCATCATTCGGGTGGTGCCAACCCGGAATTAATTTTCATAGGCTTCTGGACAACCAGTAATATAGCCCCATTTGGTCTATTGTCTAACTCACCAACTCTCATCACTGTTCTGGATTCATGCTCTCATCCTTTAAGGACTGTGTCTGTTTACAATATTGGTTCTTTGTCTTTTTTTTTTTTTTCCATTTACCTCTCCCAATGTCTTTCACATTGTTTTTAACATGTATTTTCTTTTTTTTTGTTTATACTTCTTGTATTTTCATAAAACTAAACAAACAATGTTTTAAAAAGCTTAATTTTTTAGACTCATTTGGAGCAATCAAAGGGGAATTGAATGTTTTCTATACATATATACGTCAAATATGCCCTTTTCATGTTGTCAGTTTTTATACACTTACATTTAACAGGAATGCTACCAGTTACAATAAGTTACAGGGTGAAACTAGGCTGGATGGCAAAAATATAAAACACATATTTCTCAATGTCACAGTAGCTAGCTCAAATATTCAACTGCGTTAAAAACTAAGTAATATATTATTTTGAAATAATGAAGTAATAGTTATAAAATTAATTATAGAGTCTTGAAATTTGAATGTGCTAGATTGAGACATAATTAATATAATAAAAGAGGAGGAGGAGGATAATATCTTTATGGTCTGGATAAAATAAACTTAAAGTCGTTGACATGAATATCAGTCTTTTATTTAAGTCTAATTAGCATAAAGTATAGAGAAATAAATAGAATACTTGTAAATTGAAAAAATGCTGAATTTAAAAGTTATAGTGATTTCAGAGTGTGAACATTATGATTAGTTTGTATTGTTGTAGCTGTAAACTGTTTTACCTATTTTGTTTAAAAAAAGGAAACACCATTCAAAAGAATATTACTTTCCTTTAAATTGATGGGATTGCATTGTTCTGAATGAATGCAGATATGCTAAAGGAAATTTTCTTTACATGCATTACCTACACAAAAAATAATATTAACACAGCTTGATAAAAGGTCAGAATGGAACAAATGCAATGCAACTCTTTTGGAATTAGACGTAGACAACAAGTTATTATAATATTTATAGTTTAACCTAAGACCATATGCGTTTAAGACTTACATTTTTTTTTCCTTTGTGTGACTGAGTTTATCATCTTAAATAAAGCATTTGAAATTGTAGCTTGTAAAACAAAGCAAAATAGATTTGAAATAATTTAAATAATAATAGAATCAGTATTGTTCAAGTCAAAATTAATGGGGCACTACAGGCACCCAGACCATTTCATCTTATTAAAGTAGTCTGGGTGCCATGTATATGTAGCAGAAAGCTTGCAGAACAACATGTTTTAATTGCACGGTTTAAAGTGCTCTAGTGGCTCACATTCAGAAGAGCCTCGAACTAGTCTCTCAATGCTTTCCTGTGGGATCTCGATGATCTTAATAAAGCAGGTGGGAACAGTCGTGGACACCAGTGCTGAGAGGGAGAAAAGTTCATTAAAAGTATGTTTTTCTCGCTGCAGGTGGGACCGGTCTCCTAAAAGACAACCAGAGTGTTTCTTTAAGAAACCAAGAATATATTTTTCTTTGTCAGATTTTCATATTCAACAGAAACAATATAAATATATCCACTATATACAAACTTCAAAACACCTACTAAATAGTGTGCCCTCTATACACCACAAACACAAATTGCACTTACAAAATAGATGATAAAATAAAATATAACCAACACGTTTCGTCTGTGTAGACATCTTCATAGATAACCCTGAAGAAGTCTACACAGACAAAACGCGTTGGATATATTTATTGGGAATTCTGGGTTTGCTTTTTTGGGACTTTTTACTTATTTTATGTCATACACAGCTGACTCCAAGATTCATCAGCATCATCTAGATCCATTGATTGTGTAGACATGCCTTTTTAATTGTCTTAATCTTGTAAGTGCAATCTTAATAAATATTTGCTTCATTCCTTCAATCTGTCACCAATAACTACCTCCTCTTACTACTTGTCATGGTGTAATACCCCAACATGCAGATTTTAGAATAGCAAGGGACAAGACAAGGATATAACGTATTACCGGGCCTTAGAATGGCTGGACTAAATGTCAGACAGAGATAAAGCGTAATCAGAGATGAGCCCTGGTTAGGATAATGGAGAGACAGCGAAAACGAGAACTAGCCAGAGTCAGGTACACAATAATCAGTCCGACAGGCAAATAAGACAGGAAATGGTTAAAGATAAACTCAGAGTCAGGAGCAAAGCCAAGGTCAATACCAGAATAAACATAATAGATCAAGGAACGCACTAAAGGGTACTGAAACAGAACCCACGATAGGGCAAAGTGGATATAGCTAGGGAAGTTTAATAGCCTTTAATTTAAAATTTGATTGGCCTACATTATGCCTACGCCCCCAAAATGTGCGTGCATGGGGGTGCCAGAATGACTTGGGCCAATGGGAGCCTGCACCAACTTGTGGTTCCCACTGTCTCTTTAAGAGCGTGCTTGTGTAGCGAGCCATGCTCCTAGTGCTGAGGACCCCGGCTGACCCCCGTGTAAGTACTAAACTACTGCAAAATACATCAAATGGATAGAGAAAATAGTTTGACAGCCAAACAACTAAAGTACAATAACAATTCAACAGAATATAAAGAGAAATAAAATAAGAGGAAAGGATGTGGAATCCAACCCCAACTACACTAAAAGACAAAGAAAGAAAGATATAATATCATAAACAAGTCAAATAAAACAGCATACATTATTATACATTGTATAATAAACCAAAATAACATTCCAGAATCCATTATGTCAACGTGAAAAAAATTATTTTGATATACCTAAATAGATAACAGCAAGGAATCAACTTGGGAATTGACTGTTGGCAGATTTAAAATCCCTGGAAAATATACAGCTTAGACAAAGATGTTCTGCTGAAGACAAAATCACTCAATGTCCTTGGTACTGTCTGATAGAAGCCACCTTTCAGGTGGTTGATCTATTGCATTGCTGAGATGTTGACCATCCATAGGAAAAAGCAACAGTTCAATAATTATTTGTTGAAACTATAGATGGTAAAAAAAACCAGCACTGAGTTTCAAACAATTAATGGGTAGTGAGGTCACGTCCCTTGACGAAATTCTTCCTGTAGAGTGGGCCTTGTACTCTGACATCCAGTTCTACTATGAAGCCCTTTAAAAGACCACCAAAAAGTGTTCAACCATTTCACACCAGCATGTGGAGGAGCTACCAACATAACTCTGTCTGAACTTCCTCAGACAAGACAATGACTTGGTCATGTTGTGATTTGATAATCAAGAGTATTCCGCAAAATTGCCTGAAGTAAAGAAGAGAACAGGTCCATAATCCATGCTGAAAATTACTTTGGAGAAAACAACACATTTCTTTCTGTCCATTTAATGTTTGACAGAGAGAGTTTGAGGATGTTAGAGTGAACATCTATCTCAAACCTGAAAAAATTCACTGAATGAGAAGGATGTAGAGAGGATTTTTGAAGACCGACAATAAAACCAAGAGATGCAAGGAAGGAAATCATGTAATGAACCTGTTTGAGCAGTCTGGAAGCATCCTTGCAAAATAGAAAGATGTTGTCAATATAGGTAATACAACAAACTCCTCTTTTCCAAAGATTTGATATGGTTTGAGTAGCTTGGTAAAACACCAAGGAACCAAACCAGGACCAAAAGTTGGCAAGTGAATTCCTGGTGGCAGTAGAATGAATTAGTACAAATAGATTGGCAACCTTGAGATCCAAATGTGTGAACTAATGACCATCCTGAAGAAGATCTCAAAGGTGATGCCCCCATCTTAAAGTGGGGATAGAATAAAAATAATTACAGAAATCTGAATTAACAGATAAGATCCCTGTCCGCAGTCTTATCGTCTTTGAGATGAGAAGATTGGTTTGTTTTTTAATTAACTATCTTCATAAAAAGTCAAAGGTTGATAGGACCATGATCAGATGGCTAAACTCCTTTGTGTATTTCCTCAAAATACCTTTGTTAAAGAGACTTGAGCTCTATTTAACTAGGCGTATGTATTGAAAGCTCTTGATAAAATCATCGCCAAAAAGTAAATCTTGTGCTTTGGGACCCAATTCTTTGGTCTTCAATTCCACCAATATGATGTCAATTAGAAGAAGAGCATCCTTTGTCTCTCCAAAGAGAGGGCCAAATTCAAATTTCCAATCAAACTTATCTCTGTGACCACTCACTGAGGCAGTGTGGGTCTAATGGAATACCATTTCCAAGAGCTTCATCAACAATATGAAGGATGTGGAATAAATAATCTGCAGAATCCAACATCTTATTCTGGGTGATTTTAGGTCTTATCTGATCTCCTTCCTGGGGTTATCTGGTTAAGATCCTTGGTTTGTACAACCTTGCCTAGCAGTTTTGGTCACAGGATTTCTTATTATTGTAATGCTTATTTCTTTCTCATGGGATTTAAGTAGCCATACATGCATGCATTTTGCAATGTAAAGAGATGGTGTCTATTCTGCAGAACGAAGATGCATGGTCCTGTTAACAGCATTTTCCACTCCTGTTGTTGAAACTTATTGAGAGCAAACTTATGTTCATCTCTAGGGTATTTAACTTAAGAATGGCTAGATCATTTGCATTTGCCCTTGAGACAGAGAAATCTTTAGCATAGATTCTATAAGAAAAGTTACAAATTTACTATAATTCTATGAGAACATACATGGAAATGACTTTAGAAAATAAAAGATTCAGATTCTACAGGAACACGCATAATACATGGTAATTCAATGCAAGAAAATCCAACATGCATAGATTGCCAGTTTTATCTTTTGACAGAACAAGTCTAAATATATAGGCTTATTTATATAAGCTATCAAATGTCAACTAATGTTTAGACTTTTTCCACCTTCCTAACGTTTTAGGATGGTATAATTTATTGGGCATATCTGTTCCAAATCACCTGGTACTATGTATGTTGTTATAAAGTAAAGATTAAGTAATCATCTCTCTCTAACTCTGTTATTCCATTACTAATGGCTGATTGTAATAATATAATAATCTCAACCTGCCTGTTTTACCTAAAAATATTTTTGTATATTTTGTAGACTACTACATAGTAAACAAAATTAATTAAGGGTGAAACACTTTATCTGAAAATAAAACACATTTTAATGATAAATGAATCAGACATACCAAAACATAAATAATATCTCAATGGATAACACATGGCATGACAAGGTTATCAAACATCCTTCCCCACGTCATTTGAATATTTATGGTCTTGTTTTGTGTGGTGCAATTAACGTTTTAAAACAGATCCACATAGTATTATCTTTTATCATGATGACCCAATCTCCATAAGTTACCCCTGCCCCAAGCTGAGGAATAGATCAAATTAGGTCGGTATAGTGTAGTAAATTTCATTTTGTAAATATATTGCACTTCCAGAAAGACTAATACTCTCTGACTGAGTGGTGGAGAGGTAGATTTCCAACAGCATTCTGCTGTATGTAAAATAAGCTTAGTAATTTAATGAGAAGAGCTGGGAGTAGATCATACAGTGGGGGAAGGTCTACTCCAGCAACATTTTTAGCTAGTTTTCTAACTGTGGAACTCACTGTGATAAATTAAGCAGGTTTAATGGACACTGCAATGTTTCGACCTGTACTCAGGTCTTTATCATGCTTGATAAAGACCTGGGTACAGGTCAAAACGTTGCAATGTCCATTAAACCTGCTTAACTTCTCACCGTGAGTGCCTGAGATTTTCTCTTTAATACCGGTTTTATGGGGTATGCTGGTCCATACTCAGTCAGTACCCTGTGATTTTTATGATTGAGTGCAACCTTCTTTTCTTTTTTAGTTTGCTAACTGTGATCCAAAAAGGTTGGATGCCAGTACAGCTCCAGCATATATGGAGCTTTGTGTCCTGATTTGCTCCACCGCACCAACACATCACATATCTATTTGGGAATATTTATGGAGCCTTGTAGGCACCATCTACCATTGAAAAATATTTTTCTTATGTGGTTCAGATTGTGTGGATGAACAAAGTAGCCCCTTCTGAACACTGGGACCATAGAGTGGGATGGATATAAACTATTTATTATTCTACCTTGTACCTTATGATATCTATTATATATTGTACCCTCAATATCAAATACGGCTTGCTTTGCCCTTGGACCAGAATAGTTACCATTTTTCCTGTTACGTGTACATGACTAAAATTTATACAAACACATGTGTTTATGCCCTCTGAATTCTGGGGGTACATAATTCAGAGGGCATAAACACACAAGATCTGCAATAAGGATACAGTGACATTCTATAAGTTACAAAAGGTACAATCAGTTGAGGTAAGGTATATAAGGGAGAACAATAAAACAGCTGAACTAAGAATGCATGTAGGATAAAATATATAGCTCCTACCAATAGAGCCAATGTGTTTGGACTCCATTATGAACACTGGGTGGGGGGGGTCTGTGGTCTAGGTACCACTCCATGAAATATACTTTACTGGAGGTACAGCATAAGAACAGCTGTGCTGTAGGACAGTTGTTCCCAGCCCAGTCCTCAAGTACCCTCGAACAGTCCAGGATTTAAGGATTACCCAATTTTGACTAAGGTGTTTTTAGAAAAAAAACTTTAGACACAACAGGTTAATCCCTAAATCCTGGACTGGTACGGGGTACTTGAGGACTGGGTTGGGAAATCCTGCTGTAGGATATTAAATCTACTTTATCCTAGTGAATAGAAAAGTCAGAGTTATCAGGGAACTGGTAAACTGGTCAATATTAAATATATACATATATATGAAACACAGAGCATCCACAAGTACATCACAAAGATGGCTCCCAAAGATGAACTGCTAAGGGAATGCTAAGGGAATACCTGAGACTTCCACAGATCGAGGATGCAGAAAAAGAGGAGATTCTTTGGCAAGACAAACCTCTCCATGGGGTGTACCACCGGCAGATAGTGGATATAACTCACCAGTGGTTGGAAAAGGCAGGACTGAAAGACAGCACTGAGGCACTAATCCTAGCAGCACAGGAGCAGGCAATCAGCACCAGATCAATAGAAGTCTACCACACCAGGAAAGATCCAAGGAGCAGACTGTGCAAAGAGGCCTCTGAGACAGTCCAGCACCTAGTAGCCGGATGCAAGATGTTAGCAGGAACAGCATACACAGAGAGACACTGCACAGAATATAGATTAGACCTGCCTTAGTCCAGATGGGAGATACCACAAAGGTTAGTTGAGAATGACAGGGCTAAGATCCTATGGGACTTCAAGATCCAGACAGACAAGCAAGTGCTGGCCAACCAACCAGACATCGTGGTGGTAGACAAGGAACGAAAGACTGCAGTCGTGGTGGATGTGGCAATACCAGTGACTATAACATCAGGAAGAAGGAACATGAACCAAAATATCAAGGACTGAAAGAAGAACTAGAAAGGATGTGGAAAGTGAAGGCAGTAGTAGTCCCAGTTTTCATAGGAGCACTCTGGGCTGTGACTCCCAAGTTGGGGGAGTGGCTTCAACAGATTCCAGGTGGGACATCTGAGATCGCTGTACAGAAGAGTGCAGTTCTAGGAATAGCTAAGATACTGCGTGGAACCATCAGACTCCCAGGCCTCTAGTAGAGGACCCGAGAATGAGGAATAAACATACCACCCAGTGAGAATTTTTTTTTTTTTAATATATGTGTATATATATGTATATATATATATATATGTGTAACATGGGGGGATGGTTGCACTCACCTAAACATGCTTAAATTGGGTGCTGCTGGGGGCCATATTATACAATAAACAATACACAAGATCCAGCGCACTCTCCTATCTACTAAACAGCAACGTCAATGTTGACAGATTTTATTAGTTTGTCAAAGGTTTTTTTAAAAACACCTAATCTAGGTAAAAAAATAATGGGGATTTAGTTACATTATATGATCATACATTGCATAAGCCTGCCACAACGTCAATGTACCCCATCTTTGGCAGGTCCTACTCTCACAGTCTAATGTCTGCTCTTATGAGATTAACCACTTACTTGGGAAAAAATTCCATCTGAGGCTCTCTGCAGTACAAGGCTAAATAGGGACCTGAGATGAGGCACCTGTAACAGGGCGGGGTGCAAAACCAAGGAGTTGGCTAGACTCCCAAATATATATAGGAAACATGGGGGGATGGTTGCACTCACCTAAACATGCTTAAATTGGGTGCTGCTGGGGGCCATATTATACAATAAACAATACACAAGATCCAGCGCACTCTCCTATCTACTAAACAGCAACGTCAATGTTGACAGATTTTATTAGTTTGTCAAAGTTTTTTTTTAAAACACCTAATCTAGGTAAAAAAATAATGGGGATTTAGTTACATTATATGATCATACATTGCATAAGCCTGCCACAACGTCAATGTACCCCATCTTTGGCAGGTCCTACTCTCACAGCATAAGAGCAGACATTAGACTGTGAGAGTAGGACCTGCCAAAGATGGGGTACATTGACGTTGTGGCAGGCTTATGCAATGTATGATCATATAATGTAACTAAATCCCCATTATTTTTTTACCTAGATTAGGTGTTTTTAAAAAAACCTTTGACAAACTAATAAAATCTGTCAACATTGACGTTGCTGTTTAGTAGATAGGAGAGTGCGCTGGATCTTGTGTATTGTTTATTGTATAATATGGCCCCCAGCAGCACCCAATTTAAGCATGTTTAGGTGAGTGCAACCATCCCCCCATGTTTCCTATATATATTTGGGAGTCTAGCCAACTCCTTGGTTTTGCACCCCGCCCTGTTACAGGTGCCTCATCTCAGGTCCCTATTTAGCCTTGTACTGCAGAGAGCCTCAGATGGAATTTTTTCCCAAGAAAGTGGTTAATCTCATAAGAGCAGACATTAGACTGTGAGAGTAGGACCTGCCAAAGATGGGGTACATTGACGTTGTGGCAGGCTTATGCAATGTATGATCATATAATGTAACTAAATCCCCATTATTTTTTTACCTAGATTAGGTGTTTTTAAAAAAACCTTTGACAAACTAATAAAATCTGTCAACATTGACGTTGCTGTTTAGTAGATAGGAGAGTGCGCTGGATCTTGTGTATTGTTTAATATATATGTGTGTGGGTGTGTGTGTATATATATATATATATATATATATATATATATATATATATATATATATATATAACCAACCTATAGTTCAGCATCAGGTTATGAAAACTATGCCTAGCTCTTGTTCACTTATTGACTTATTGGCTATAGGGCAGAGTTGTTACCACATTTCTGAATGTGTAAACAACACTGGGGATACCTAAAACAACATAATCAGTAACTTATTAGGCAAACAATAAGTACATTTAAACTATATATTTTTGTCATATGATACCAGACACTGTTGTGCAGGTAAGTACCAGCTAAAAAAGTGTTACGTGGTCGGAGTCCATTCAGGAGACATCCTTGGTATTTTCCTGGATTTGGGTGTTTCCACCTCTGCTACTGGAAAACCCCAACCTTTCATGCACTGAACAGCTGTATTCATGTGAAATGTTTAGGTTGTAGGAGTTGATCATGGCATCTAATTGCTGCAGCTTGTCTGCTAAGCTGTTGTGAGCAAATGCATTCATATTTTGCTCCATGTGGTGGGTGCGCCGGCCCAGGTCATTAATTTCATTTTTAAAGTCTACTGACAAAGCCTGCAATTGGGTTGTGAACAAAGCTGTGATCGTAGTTCAGCCAACAAAGCCTTCATATCTAGTGAGGTGGTCAATCTGTCAAATGTGAGGGACCCTGGAGACCCTGGTGGTGAGGAAGACCCCTCCCTCCAGGTTTGATTGGCTCCTTTTTGGGCTCGCTCCATGCCTCTAGCTAGAAAAGAGAATGTTCAGCCTACCTTCTCCGTCCTCGTTCGGACTCTCTTGGACATACTGGACCTGGGGGTGCTGACACAAGCCCAGGGTCCACATCAAAGATGAAAAAGTTGAAAAAACTGAGCTCACTTAGAGCAGGTTCATGCATGTCTGCTGCTAAACCATTTCCCCACTGTTATGTACACTGCATAGTGCATTTTTCACATCATTTGGTTCACAGTTTAAGTAAGAAAAGGTAACCCATAGAGGGAAAAAGAGGAAGAGTGGTAATACGCCTATATTTATTTAAATATATTTATTTATTATATATTATGTAAAAATATAAATATAAGTTGAAGTCCGAATCACAAAACAAATGAACATACTCATCCATTGTTTTGTGAGTCTATGTGGCAGTTTATATATCAGGAATTTGGATGATTTTGTAGGTAATCAAACCTCCAAGTGTAATATGCTAAACCTTTAAACACAAATCAAAATTTGGATAAAGTGTGTGAATACATGCATAGAGCTTTACTGATAAACTAATAATTAAGTAATGCCTGCAAGCACTCTACGTCCAAATTGTCTGGATATGAACCCAGGTGATCCAAAAGCAAGAAAGGAAAAAAAAGGAAAACTAATGCTTTTAAAGAGAATGATCAAATGCAATAAAGAGATATTGCTTGTGTAAATCTATATTCTTGCTGACTAGTTTCCTAAAGAGTGATTTCAAAATCTCATCTCTGAAATTATTATTATTATTATTACGGTATTTATATAGCGTCAGCATATTCCGTAGTGCTTTACAATATTATTGGTGGGGAAGATTTAACAGTTTTTTACAGTCTATAGGAAGTGGGGTGTAAAACCCAACAGGACAGGAGGTAGCAATCAAACAAGGTGGAGTGAGGCAGAGCTGGAGGAGAGAGTAAAGTGCTACCCTTTAGGAGAGAGCAAGGGACAGGTATGTGAGGTAGAGGTTACTCTGGGAGGTCATAAGCTTTCCTGACGAGATGTGTTTTGAGGCACTTTTTAAATGATTGAAGACTAGGGGAGAGCTTGATGGTGGTAGGCAGGCTATTCCAAAGGAAAGGAGCCACCCAAGAGAAGTCCTGCAAGCGTGAGTTTGCCGTACGGGTGCAAGCAGCAGACAGGAGAAGGTCATGGGCAGAGCGGAGAGACCGAGAAAGGGCATACCTGTGGAGCAGTGAAGGAGGGGCTAGAATTGGTCAGTGCTTAATAGGTGTGGACTAGTACCTTGAATTGACTCCTGTAGGGTACAGGAAACCAATGTAAGAACTGACAGAGGGGAGATGTGTGAGAGGAGCGACAGGAGAGAAAAATCAGTCTAGCTGCAGCATTCATTTCAGACTGTAGCGTGGCAATATGACTTGTGGGAAGACCTATTAGGAGAGAGTTACAATAATCCATGCAAGAGATTGCTAGAGCATGGACAAGCTCCTAAGTAGCATCTTGTGTAAGAAAGGGGTGGATGCGGGCTATATTTTTAAAGCTGGAATCTACAGGATTTGGTAACAGACTGGATGTGAGGCTCAAATGTGAGGCCAGAATAAAATATAACGCCAAGACAGCGAGCTTGCAAGGATGGACTGATGTGGGTACCACTCACTTGAAGGGAGAGCGAAAGAGGGGGATCAGTATTAGGAGTAGGAAAGACAATACTGATTACAGCAGACATTAGAAACAAATACATATAACAAGTTATAAAAGCTGAATAATCTTCTATCTTTCAGGTTGAATGTGACATATGCTATAAAGCACAAAATCATTAAACAAAGTAATCATAACAATAATAATTAGGGTTTTCCACTTAGCAATAATTTCTCGTGTAAGTCACAAAATATAGGCCAAGTTACCTGGCCAGATTCAAATGTATGACTTTGTTTTTTTTTTGGTGGATAACTACCAGGGATCTCTTTGGGGTGATTTAGTATTCCTTTGGAAATTTCATATTATGTTACTGAACTATGCTAACTTTGATATAGTCTATATTTCGACTCTACTGGATCACCATTTAGTGTTAATTAATACAGATTGACAGGCTTGTGGATCCCCTCCTGGCTTTGTGCTCTATTTTTATGGCATTAGATTATGATTGGTACATGGTGAACATACTATAACTGAAGTCTCTGAACTCTCAACGGCAGCCTAATATGGCAAGTCAAAATACCTCAACTGGAAAAAATAGATTTTCAGTGTACATACATTTTTTTAGCAATCCATTAGTGACAATGTGTTGAAACATATCAATAAAATTAGCAAACATATAAAATGATATAAAGAGGAGAAGGGATGTGAGAGTGTTATTACAAGTTCTATAAACAATTTAAAGGTTGTACAGTAGTACATCTATCTCTATCTATCTATCTATCTATCTATCTATCTATCTATCTATCTATCTAGAGCAAAGATGTTCCCATTCTGCTGAACACTGCTGGAGGAAGTCTCACACCGAGCAAGACTTTATACACTACAAATTCATATTGTGTTCATACAGAAAAGCCCTTGCCCTTGCCAAACAGTCATACTTTTCTTGTCTTATTCACTCATGCTCTCACAATCCCAGGCGTCTCTTTGATACCTTTAACTCTCTTCTTTGCCCTGCTGCGGCCACCCCCCAAACTAACCTAACAGCCGATAGTTTTGCATGCTACTTCACTGACAAGATTGAACAGCTAAGGAAAGAATTCTCATCACCTTGCCTCTCACTTTCTCAGCCTAACCTGGATCATGCCTCTCCAACCCTTCTGACCTTCTCCCAGGCTACTGAACAAGAGGTGGCTGCACTTATCCTTTCCTCTCGCCCCACCACTTGCCCGCTTGATCCTGTCCCATCTCACCTTATTAGATCTCTCTCCTCTTGTCTTGTGCCCTCCTTAACACACATCTTCAACTGCTCTCTTTCTTCTGGCTCTGTTCCTGCTGTACCCATCTTAAAAAAAATATGTCTCGACCCATCCTCCCCTTCTAACTATCATCCTCTATCCCTGCTCCCTTTTTCCTTAAAGCTTCTTGAAAGACTAGTCTTCACCATTTGGCCTGCTTCCTCAACTCCAACTCTCTCCTTGACCCTCTTCAGTTTAGCTTCCGCCCTCTCCACTCTACTGAGACTGCCCTTATCAAAGTCACTAACAACATTATCAAAGCTTAATCCAAAGGTCACTACTCCATACTAATTCTTCTTTGCCTCTCCGCTGCTTTTGAAACCGTTGATCATGTTATCCTTCTCCAAACTCTTCAATCACTCGGTCTCTGTGACTCTGTCCTCCGCTGGTTTTCCTCTTATCTCTCCCAACGCTCATTCAGTGTCTCCTTTTCTAATGATACCTCCACCATTCATCCTGTCTCAGTTGGAGTCCCCCAAGGCTCTGTCCTCGGTCCCCTTCTAATTTCTCTTTACACTGCCTCTCTTGACAAACTTATTACCTCTTTAGGATTCCAATACCACCTGTATGCTGATGACACCAAGATATATCTCTCCTCCCCGGACCTCTCCCCTGATGTCCTGCAACGTGTCACCTCTTGCCTTTTTTCTATTTCTGATTGGATGTCCTCCCGCTTTCTAAAACTGAATCTTTCCAAAACAGAACTTCTTGTCTTCCTTCCTCCTAATATTAATCCTCTTCTCTCGCTCTCCCTTCAGATTGGTGGAACCCATATCAGCCCATCCTTACAAGCACGTTGTCTTGGTGTTACTTTTGATTCTGGCCTTACCTTTGAGCCTCACATCCGGTCTGTTGTCAAATCATGCCAATTCCACCTCAAAAACATTGCCCCCATCCGCCGCTTTCTTACACAAGATGCTACTGAAGAGCTTGGCCATGCTCTAGTAATCTCTTGCATGGACTATTGTAACTATCTCCTAATTGATCTTCCCAATAGCCATATTGCCCTGCTACAGTCTGTAATGAATACTGCTGCCAGACTGATTTTCCTCTCTAGTCGATCCTCTCACACCTCACCCTTTTGTCAGTCCTTACTTTGGCTTTCTGTATACTATAGGAGTCAATTCAAAGTGCTAACCCATACCTATAAAGCACTGAATAATCTTAGCCCCTCTTATATCTCCTCACAGATCCATAGGTATGCCCCTTCTCGGTCTCTCCGCTCTGCCCGTGACCACCTTCTGTCCGCTGCTCGCACCCATACGGCCAACTTGCACTTGCAGGACTTCTCTCGGGCGGCTCCCTTCCTATGGAATAGCCTGCCTACCGCCATCAGACTCTCCCCTAGTCTTCAATCATTTAAGAAATGCCTTAAAACCCATTTCTTTAGGAAAGCCTATGGCCTCCCAGACTTACCTCTACCTCACATACTTGTCGTTTGCTCTCTCCTAAAGGGCAGCACTCTCCTCTCTCCTCCAGCTCTGCTTCATTCCCACCTAATTTGACTGCTATTTCCTGCCCTAACGTGTTTTATACCCCACCTCCTATAGATTGTTTGAGCAAGGCCCTCTTCAACCTATTGTTTCTGTACGTTTTCTTGTAATTGTCCTATTTATAGTTAAATCCCCCCTCTAATAATTTTGTAAAGCGCTACGGAATCTGTTGGCGCTATATAAATGGCAATAATGATAATAATAATTATCTATCTATCTATCAATCTATCTACATATGACTCAGTAGAAATTGCTTGCACAGTTAAAGGAAAATCAAATATTCTAGAGGTAGGGAAAGTGTCATGATAAAGTAGGAAACCTTGTAGATGCCACCAGTGCTGGGAGTATAAACAGCAAAGTAAAAGTCAAGAAAAAGACATGAAAGGATGTCAATTTGGAATATCTAAGTAAAATGTTATCCAATTTAGTGTTTTTACTATTTTTCTTTTATACATATAAAGATGCACATCAATATGTGCTAAACATCCTCCTTTGTTAGCACAAAAAAAATAACCAGATAAACAGTACAGTAATAAAATATTCTTTAAATACTCAAAAAATAAAAAAAAACATATATAGCAAAGACTTAGTCAACAAACCTACGATAGAGCTGAAACCAGTGCCTGAAACTCTACCCCAATGTTTCAGCATCAGCTAATACGTTTCTCATGTGACAAGCAAGCTACAATGTTTCAGCTCTACGGTAAGCTTGTTGATTAAATATTTGCTATATATGTAATTTAATTAAGTATTTAAAACCTATGTCACAATTTTGTTGCTTGTTTTTTTACATGTTTGTACTGACAGAGCAAGATCATTATAACATTTTGGTGTGCATCTTTATGTGTACACAAGCAGAGGTTTATTTTGCATTTGGGGAGTGCATTATAGAGATAGCGCCCTAACCTTAAATAGATTTAGTGTTAATAATAATGCAATAATTGTCACATGTGTGTTTTACATATGTCTTGGTCACCCATGACGTTCCTGCATTAACAATTAATTGAATAAAGTGAATATGCTTAGCTAGAATTAGGATTAGGCGGTGCTAAGCAGTCCTATACAATATAAAAGTTTAAATGGAAACTAATTATTTTGATCTGCAACCTGTAACATCAAAATTCCAAACTTGCTCTGTTTTTAATAAATCAAAGAGTGCTTTCTTAGCTATAATCAGGATTTCTGAGCTCAGGATATATTGCAGCATACATTTAAATGTTTTCGCTAATTTATTAATATATCTATTTGTCTGGATCATGATTTCTCTTCTTAAATGTTTTTAATATTTAAATCATAATTATAAACTCCACACTAGAAGAACAAATGAACTGAAAGAGATTAATAATATAAATGGTCAGTAGGGGGCTGTGTTACCCTAAATTTCAGCTAACAGTGGCTTTAAACAGCAGTAGAGTAATATTGATTGAAGTCTTGGTTTTTATATTAAAAAAACAACAAAAATACATGTGAAATTATTTGTTAAAATATTTACACCTAGATTCATCAAAATAATAAAAAAAAAAACTTTAAGTTATCTCACTGTAGAAAATGCAAGTAAAGTAAATAAAATAAATTAATGAATGGCGTTCATCTTTATCAAAAAGAATAAAATAAATAGTAAGAATGTAAAACATTCTGCTCAAACAATACATATTGATACTATAGTGATTTGTATAATATCTATCACAAAATTATATTTTTAACCCCTTAAGGACCGGCCTGTTTTTGCGATGTTTGTACGTTAAGGACCAGAGCAGTTTTAACACTTTTGTGGTGTTTGTGTTTAGCTGTAATTTTCCACTCTCTCATTTACGGTTCCCATACAAGTTATATATTGTTTTTTTCACGACAAGAAGGGCTTTCTTTACATACCAGTATTTATATTATGTCATATATTGTATTTAAAAAAAATAATAAAATATGGTGAAAAATAAAAATAAAAAAACATGTTTTTGGACTTTTACTTGAAAAATCTTTTACTTATCTACAAAAGCTAATGAAAAAAACTGCTAAATAGATTAAAAATGTTGTCCCGAGTTTAAAAACACCCAGTGTTTACATGCTTTATTGCTTTTTTTTTTTGCAAGTTATAGGCCTATAAATACAAGTAGGAAATTGCTGTTTCAATATATATATATTTTAAATGTATCAATAGTGACATTGTTACAACGTTATCTGTCATAAATCCCCGAAACACACCTAACATGTACATATTTTTTAAAGTAGACAACCCAGGGTATTCAAAATGGGGTATGTCCAGTCTTTTTTAGTAGCCACCTAGTCACAAACACTGGCCAAAGTTAGCATTTATATTTGTTTGTGTGTTAAAAATGCAAAAAACGCTAACTTTGGCCGGTGTTTGTGACTAAGTGGCTACTAAAAAAGGTTGAACATACCCCATTTGCAATACCTAGGGTTGTCTTCTTTTGCAAATGGTATGCCATCATGGGGCTAATTCTCATTCCTTGGCTACCATACGCTCTCAAAGGCAACCTAACCAATCTGACAAATTTCAATTAAAAAAAAAAAGTAAAATCAAGCCTTATATTTGACCCTGTAACTTTCACAAACACTATAAAACCTCTACATGTGGGGTACTGTTATACTCAGGAGACTTCGCTGAACACAAATATTAGTGTATCAGAACAGTAAAATATATCACAGCAATAATATCCTCAGTGAAAGAGCTGTTTGTGTGTGAAAAATGCAAAAAACTTCACTTTCATTGACAATATCATCGCTGTGATATGTTTTACTGTTTTGAAACACTAATATTTGTGTTCAGCGAAGTCTCCCGAGTAAAACAGTACCCCCATGTACAGGATTTAGGGTGTCATAGAAAGTTACAGGGTTAAACACAGTGCTAGCAAATTAAATTATCTGGACTTTTGGCCTGGGTTGGCAGGCAGGTCCCTCAAATTGCAATCATTAAAATTACTTAATTAGGTAAAAATATTACATAAATATGCACGTAGAATTTTAATATATATACATATTTATGTATTTGACGTCTACGTGTATATTTATGAAATTATTTATGTAATTATGTATGTGGACATATGTATATTTTGTATTATTTTTATTTATTTATTTATACATAGATATATATATATCATTACATTCTAAGTGTATTTTGATATAAATATATATATATCAATATCAAAATACTGTTAGAATAAAATTGAATATATATATATAATTTTTTTTAATTATTAAAAATTATTTTTATTTTTTGTTATTTATTTTTATTAACATATTATTTGTATTTTATAATAATATATATATACCATATATATAGTTATTATATATATTGTATATATTCGTGTGTAATTTAAATATAAGTGTATTTTTATATTAATATACGTATATATAAATATAAAAATACACTTAGTGTGACATTATATATATTATATATATACATATATTATATATAGGTATATATAGATATAATACATGTATATATATCATATATATATACACATATTATTATTTTTTTTTACACTGATTTCTTTTTTTTTACACTTTATTTTATGATTTTTTACTTGCAGGGAGACTGCCTGTCAGCACAGACAGTCCCCCTGCAGGCAGATACACAGACCCCTATTGCGGTCATGTGATCGAGTGATCACATGGCTGTGGGGTCCTGATCTGCCGAGGGGGGACTGCCCGGGCAGACAGGCAGTCCCCCTGGACCGGGAGGAGAGCTGATCGCCGCCGTGGGACCGACGGCGATCAGGTAAGTTGCCCAAAACCGTTATGACGGTTCAGGACCGTCAGCGGTCCAAACGCACGTTTTACCGCTGACGGTCCTGAACCGTCAGCGGTCCTTAAGGGGTTAAATGTTCCGATATAGCAAGTATTACTATTATTATTGGCATTTATATAGCGTCAACTTATTCTGCAGAGCTTTACAGTGTTATAAAAGGGGATATTTAACAATAAATGAGACAATGACAAAATGTTACAGAAACAATAGGTTGATGAGGACCCTGTTCAAACGAGTTTACAATCTAGAGGATAAGTATGTTTTTTTATACATATTTTGAAGTGGTCATAAATTTCATACAAATATCATCCATATTTTCCATGTATCATATGAAAACAAGACTATATTGTTTTCCAGGTGGAGCGGTATTGGTGATATTCATGACTTCATATAATTAAAACATAATTGTTAAAGCAGTATAGTAAAATACAGAGTTATCCACTAACCTTATAATTATAGCTGTATAGTAAAAAAAACAAATAAAATAAACCTGACTCAGCACAACAGGACAATAAAGTTAAACTTTTCACGTATCTTGTTTTCTGTTGTTGATCCTACAAAACTACATTTTGGGGAATTGACCAAGGATGTTAATGTTTAAAGGCACACTCTGCGAACCTGAGACACTACATCTTAATTTTCCTTCAAGCTCAGCAGTGTAAACACTTCCTTTTCTGAGAAAAGGCAGTGTTTACATTGCTGTTTAATGCCACCTCTAATGTCTGTCAATCAGCCACTAGAGGGGCTTCCTTGTTGAAGTCCTGATTGCAGAACAGATGGTGGGCTCTGCATGAACACTTCATGGAAAAGTCAATGCATCTCTCTGTGGAGATTAGCATTGCCCATGCACACTAGACTCTAATGCTTCTATACAGGGAAGCACTGGGTTATCTGAGATTATGATGATCACAGGCAGCCACAGTGAATAATTTTATTTTATAACTTCAGGGCAGGTGAGATGGGTCTAAATCTAACCTTGATCTCAGATAGCGGAAGAGGGGTAACACTGGAGGAAATAAGGTGAGTGAAAATCTCAATTTTATTACTTTAGGGTTGAGGTGGTCTACATCTAACAATAAAGTATAACACTTTAGCATTAGCAATACACTCTAACATTAGAAATACAATGCAAGAGTGTACTTTTAAGACCACAACAGACAAGATTGAAAAGCTAACAGCTATTTTCAGCTTAGCTATATTAGTTTACAATTTATAATTGCCTGGCTCATTCTGGCTCATTCTCTAAAATCACAATTTAGTAAATATCCCTTTTTTTGTTACCACCATGTCTTCTATCTTTATTTAAAAATCTTAAATACACAAATAAAAAGGTAGTTGTGTATTAAAATAATATTTATACAAAATAATAAGAATAATAAAAAACAAGAAAACAATATATTTGGTAGTCTACTAAGAAGCAAGACCACCAAGTAATCATTAATAATCAACTACAAATACTATATTTGAATGAACATAGGAATACAAGTACAATCTCTTACAAGTAGGTTAGGCATAGGAATCTTAATGCAATCTATGTGGTTACTGCATACGTAAGCTAGAGTGCACTCCTAACTCATAATAACTGTAGTTATAATAATAATAATACATCTTAGAAAAAGTCTTCAGTTACTTTCTGCCTGCTCTATATACAAACTTGTCTACCTCACAACATAACATCTGTTTATTGAATGAGCTATGGTATAGGTTCACATCTTCATACCTAGCTTTTAATGATCACATTGCTTTGAATATATGCACTGATCAGCCACAACATTAAAACCACTGAGAGGTGAAATAGATAATATTAACCCCTTCAGGACGGAGTCAATAGTGCACGTTCTGATCAAAACAAAACGTAAACAAAAACTAGAATTTGCGCTATATGACTGTTCACCCGTAGTTCCCCTCTTTCAAATTATATGCATCCACACTTATTATATATCATTTTGTTCAGGAGAAACAGGGCTTTAATTTATCATTAACTATTCATATATGGAACATAATTTATTATGAATAAAATAAAAAAAAAATGTGAGAAAATAAGATTTATTTATTTTTAAATTTGCATTTCCGTCTGACATTTTAACTGTGAATGTCGTAATACTGTTTTACTGCAAAAAAAGCACATATTTGTAATCAGCGATGTGTCACGAGTACAACAGTACTCCCCATTAACAGGTTTTATGTTGTTTTGGAAAGTAACAGGGTCAAATATTGAACATTCCATTTTCAAATTGAAATTTTCCAGATTAGTAATGTTACCTTTGAGACAGTGTGGTAGCCAGGAATGAGAATTACCCCCATAATGGCATAGCATTTGAAAAAGTAGACAAGCCAACTTATTGAAAGTGGGGTATGTTTAGTCTTTTTTAGTAGCCAATTAGTCACAAACACTGGCCAAAGTTAGCGTTCATATTTGTTTTTGTGTGAAAAAAGCAAAAAACAAATATTTGGCCAGTGTTTGTGACTAAGTGGCTACTAAGAAAGACTGGACATACCCCACTTGCAATACCTCGGGTTGTCTACTTTTGCAAATGGTATTCCATCATGGGGGTAATTCTCATTCCTGGGCTACCATACGCTCTCAAAGGCAACATAACCAATCTGGCAAATTTCAATGTGAAAAAAATGAAATGCAAGCCTTATATGTGACTCTCTAACTTTCCAAAACACCATAAAACCTGTACATGGGGGGTACTGTTATTCTCGGGAGACTTCACTAAACACAAATATTAGTGTTTTAAAACAGTAAAACATATTACAACAATAATATAGACCATAAAAGTGCCGTTCGCTTGTAAAAAAAATGTGAAAAACTTCACTTTTACTTAAAATATCATCGTTGTAATACAATTTACCAGTTTGAAACACTAATATTTGAGTTCAGCAAAGTCTCCCGAGTAAAACAGTACCCCCTATGTACAGGGTTTATGGTGTCTTGGAGAGTTACAGGGTCAAATATAGTGCTTACGAATTAAATTCTCTGCACTTTCTCCCTGTGTTGTCAGGCATGTCAATCAAGTTTTAATTAATCAAATCACATAATTATGTTAAAATATTATTTAAATATACACGTAGAATTTTAATATATATGCATTTATAGGTATTTAAATTCTACGTGTATACTAATGTAATCTTTTATGTAATTATATGTATTTATCTATATATATATATATATATATATATATATATTTGTGGTTATTTGTATTTTATATATGGATAGATATATATAGAATGTCATTCTAAGTGTATTTTGTTACCGATATATATATATATATATATATATATATATATATATATATATATATATATATATATATATATATATATATTAATAATAAAATACATTTAGAATGAAATAACATATGCATATATAATTTATATTAAATTTTGTTTCAATATTTTATTTATTTATTTTATTATTTTATTTATTTATTATTTTAATTATACGTATTTATATATAATATATATGTACATCTATTATATATATATAATATATATACATATTATATATATATGTAACGTCATTCTAAGTGTATTTTAATATTAATATATATACTTATATTAATATTAAAATACACTTTGTACGACGTTACATATATATAATGTGTATATATATTATATGTATAATATATATATACATATTATATATATATATATATATATATATATATATATATATATATTTAATTTATTTTTACACATGTTTTATTTATTTATTTTTACTTTCCTACCAGTCAGATATTTCAGACAGTCTCCCTGCTAGCAGATCCATAGCCAGCTATAGGGGGCCATGTGATCGCTCTTTGAGAGCGTTCACATGGCCCCCGGGGGCCTCATTTGCCGGAGGGGGGCTGCCTGGGCTGTCAGGCAGCCCCCCAGAAGAGGATCGCGGCGGAGGTGAGTACACCTCTCCTCCAGGGGCTTAAAGCCGTTACGACGTACCATGCCGCCGCAACGGCTTTAAAGCCCACTTAAAGCGGGACGGCATGGTACGTTGTAACGGCGTTAAGGGGTTAACTAACCTGTTACAATGGCACCTGTCAAGGGTGGGATATATAAGGCAAAAGGTAAACAGTAATTTCTTGAATTTCATGTGTTATCAATACTGATGTTATCTGCTATGCTGGACATTTCACAACTTAATTTTGCTGTTTCTTCGATCTGAAAAGGTATTTTTTTTTTTTACCAACTTTATTTAGAGATTTTTTTGTTGTATTACAGAATATAAGAATAAAGAAAGAGATAGTAGCAGTAGTGTGATAGAAGTAGACAGCACACTTTTCTAATACATTTGTAGGTGTTTCTTTCCCTATTTCTTCCCCCTTTCTCTCCCTTTCCTTCTCTCCTTCCTCCTCTTTAAAACCTTGCACAGAGTAAGCAGATAGCAACCAGTGTATGGCCTCTGTGGGTCATGGAGTCAATGTGTGTATACAGGAAAAAAGTGGGTTTACACTGTGGGCTTGGCAACCACTGTAGGGCTAGGTAGAACAGGTGAGGTGGTGGCAGTGATTTTGTGAGCATTTGCAATAGCCATTCTGACAGGCATGGGATGTGAGTAAGAGAAACACATTGAAGAAAAGAAGAGAGAGACAAGGAATAAAAGGGAGCAGGAATGGGGAGGAGGGGAAGGGTATTGCATAGGAAGGGTCCATTTCCATCCTGCGTGCAGACTCCATCCCAGCACCACCGCACCCACGGCCCGAGGCCAGAAGCCCACATACCCGCCAGGTGAAATGGCAACCTCCCGTTTCCTCAAGCAATATATTCTATCCATGGGGCCCATTGTTGGGCACATTGTCCAGAAGTATCCTGCAGGTGCACCGTGAGGGATTCCATTTCATGGATTTCTTCTACCTTTGCTGTGTGATAGTTGGGATACCCTGTGATTTCCATCAAGCTTTTAGTAGCATTCAGAAAGTGTCGAGTCAGAGACTTCTAGTAGGCCGAAATTGGCATTTTTGTGTGATGGAGTAGCATGGGGAGAGGTTGTAGGGGTATATCTGAGTCCAAGACGAGCATTTTATGGACCTGTTTCCAGAATGGAATGATCAGTGGGCAAGACCACCATATGTGTAGGTCTGTGCCCTATGTGGCTTCGCATCTCCAGCATAGGGGAGTCTGTGCAACCCCCATGCGGTAAAGGTGGGTCGGACTGAAAAGGTATTTTTATTCTTGTAGTGGAGGTACAATATTCTCCAGCTTATCTCCGCTCATAATCCAAGTGAGACTCAGGAACAAGGCAATTGTAAATCCACAAGCAAGGCTTCCAGCAGGTAAAGTAATACAGCAGTATCCCAGCAGCAATCCCAATAACTGGACGACACACAGTTTCAGGAGCAGAACTGACAATCTTTATTCCACAGTGCCTTATAAAGCATGCTCCCATGCAAGGGAGGAGTTTTCAACAATTAGTACAGTATCCAATCTGGGATAAGTAACCTCCCACACATCTCCTCCCCTCAGCTTACATCATAATCCCCTTTACACTGTACTCAGGTTCCCCCAGTTTCTGGATGTACCCCTAAACCTAGGGGTACCCCTTTAAATGGCACATCCCCTGATAGCCCTGATCTGGGTGAGTAACATATCTAAAAATCACCCAGATCGGACAAGGGGTTCGGGACTTTTATGGAGGTAATAAAAAGACCGACCGCGCTGGATGTAACAGCCGAATTGGGTTCCATGCGATGGGGCCCTGCAGTCGGTCACCATATAAGGGAACACTTTATATGAATGGCTAAAGGTACAGCGATTTGGTAAGGTTCACAGGAATCCCCTCGTTCGGTTGTTCCTGTCCACCGAACGAGGGGCCGTTCGGTAGTTTGGAACCGTACGGACCAGGCTGGTGGACCAGGCTGGTGGAGGTCTCAGCGGTGTTCACCTAGTCTAGTGTCCGATTTGGGTTCCAGACACTCAACAGCAAAACACCGCTGTTCGGGAGATTGTAAAATGGCCACCACCACGTGTTTGTTTCCCGAATGGCGGCCACCCCGAGACAAAGGACCTACCGCATAGCTCGTTAATTACCCGCTTGCAACATTGTTGCCATGAGTAATTGAAGGCGCACTTCACACAAGGGAGGTCTGGTTGTTCGGTAGTTTCATTCCCTTACTTTATTCAAATTATTCTACCGATTGTGTATGACTGCCTCTGTGTGTATGACTGTCTGCCTCTGTGTGTATGACTGTCTGCCTCTGTGTGTATGACTATCTGCCTCTGTGTGTCTGTGTGTATGACTGTCTGCGTGTGTGTGTGTGTGTATGACTGTCTGCGTGTGTGTGTGTATGACTGTCTGCCTCTGTGTGTATGACTGTGTGTGTGTCTGTGTGTATTACTGTCTGCCTCTGTGTGTGTCTGTGTGTATTACTATCTGTGTGTGTCTGTGTGTATGACTGACTGTCTGCCTGTGTGTGTCTGTGTGTGTCTGTGTGTATGACTGTCTGCCTTTGTGTGTCTGTGTGTGTGTGTGTGTGTATGACTGTCTGCCTGTGTGTGTGTGTATGACTGTCTGCCTGTGTGTGTGTGTATGACTGTCTGCTTGTGTGTGTGTGGATGTCTTCCTGTGTGTGTATGGCCGTCTGACTCTGTGTGTGTGTGTGTGTGTGTGTACATACAACCAATACACGCATATCACACACTGTTAATATACCCATTACAAATATCACACATAGCATACATATCACACACAGTCATCACACGTACTATTACATACACAGACAACACAAACATAACAGCATACATGGATGACGGGGGGGGGGGGGCGCTGTGAAGATTTTTCGCACAGGGCGTCTAAATGCCTAAGGCCGGCCCTGGTTCTGATGTGAACCTTTCATCCTGGCATTGATGTGGCTGTATCTTTGATTGATTACCTCTTTCAGCAGGATAATGTATCCTGTCACAGTGCCCAAATTATTCAGAATTAGTTTGAGGAACATGACAAAGAGTTCAAGGTATTGCCTTGGCTTCCTAATTCCCTAGATCTCAATCCAAGTGAGCATCTGTGGGATGTGCTGTAACAGCAAATCTGATCCATGGAGACCCCATCTTGAAACTTGCAAAACGGATCTGCTGCTAATGTCTTCATGCCAGATACCACAGGACATGTTCAGAAGTCTTGAGGAGTCCATTCCTTAATGCATATGAGCTGTTTTGACAGTATGATGGAGACCTACGCGTTATAAAACAGGTGCTTTTAATGTCTTAGCTGATCAGTGTATAGATCAAGGTGACACGAACCTTATGCATGTTCACATGCTGTTTTTTTTCATGGATATATACAGTCTAGTGCTAAACTCAATAATATCAGATGTACAGAGAGACAGACAATTAAGAATCATCAATGTTTTGGTAAACTATAAAAATGAAATGTTGGCTCATTCTTTGACTTTTATTGGAAGACTCAAAGCATGGATCTTTTCATTTGACAATAAGCTCCTTTGTGATGATCCTTGATTTTCTGTCTGTAATGTATTTCTGAGATACAATAGGATCTGTCTAGTCAAGCAAAAGGAAATAACATTGAAGCAATAGTACTACTCTATGGCACGGGAGATGAAACAGTGTGATAAAATGCAGTAATGTATGGTCTATTGATCTATTTTCAAAACTGCAATACATATGTCTGTGTTTTCCTGGATAGGTGACCCTATTTCATGACAAAATTGAAGTATTCTCTCTATTTACTAATGACATTAAAATCACCATAAATGTAGTTTTAATGGAGTCAAGGACGCACATTACAGGAGTGTCTTTGTGTCTAACCATGAATTGTGGCGCTACTTTTTCCTCCAGATATTTCATCTTCGGGTTCCAACATTTCAGCTTCATAATCAAGTTTATTCCTTCCCTCTTAAACTACAGATTGACCTCATGGATACTGTACAAAGTTTTGACTTCAGGACTTTTCTCTTGGCTGCTACGGGATTTCTAAACCCGACCTGGACTACTATATAGGATTCTTATTATTGGATTATTCTCTCACTCACCCTCCCGCCCTCCCCCCCCCCCCCCCCCATTTCTACTGTCACTTGACTATCAAAGGATAAGGACTTTGGAGTTTGTTACTAATAAAATTATATATTAATTTCTCAGAAATCGATTATTCAGAATAGAACAAAGCAAAAGGTTTTGTTTATTTATTTATTTTGTTTACATCATCCCAGTATTGCTTATTGTTCATTACTTATCTGGAATATTTCAGAGCTTCTTTCATCTTCCTGCTGCTGTTTCATCCTGGAAATAAAAAAAAAAAATAATACATATTATTTAGAGTCTTCTCATTGAGTTTTTATTCTATATTTTTTCCAGGTTTTTTCATTGTAAGTTTGACATTACATACAAAACCTTACACTAGGTAAAAGATGAGTGCTTTTTACAAGCAGGTTTTGAAGTGATTAATGAGCATAAAACACTTTCCAAAGACCTATCTTCCAAGCAAAAGTACAAAATATACACAATCGATTTGTTTACGTCTGAACTCTAATTCATCCAAATTTGGGGAGATTGGGTGATCGGTTGGATTCCTGATCTCTGACCTCAAATGTACCCACATCATGATCCCACTGAAACGTGAAATTGATAAGCATGTTTGTGTGGTTTGTGATTCTGAATTATGCCTGTGTTTCCATATAAGAGATGATTCATTAGTAAAAAGATGATTGATGGCTAGGGAACAGTCATTGATTGTTAATTACAATAACAGATCAAGTGCGAAGTGAGCAACAGAAGGAAGAAAGAAGGAGTAAACATATATATATATATAATATATATATATATATATATATATATATATATATATATATAAAAAAAATAATAAAAACAATAGCAAACTGGTGACTGACTGGTGACTGGCCTCCTCTCTTTCTCTATTCAATGTATTTATTAGGGAAGAAATGGAAGGTTAAAGTAAAATCACCTACACTCTTTTCAAATAAAATGTTTCCTTACCTTAAAGGGACACTTTAGTCGCCTGAACAACTTTAGCTTAATGAAGCAGTTTTGGTGTATAGAACATGCCCCTGCAGCCTCACTGCTCAATCCTCTGCCATTTAGGAGTTAAATCCCTTTGTTTATGAACCCTAGTCACACCTCCCTGCATGTGACTTGCACAGCCTTCCATAAACACTTCCTGTAAAGAGAGCCCTATTTAGGCTTTCTTTATTGCAAGTTCTGTTTAGTTAAGATTTTCTTATCCTCTGCTATGTTAATAGCTTGCTAGACCCTGCAAGAGCCTCCTGTATGTGATTAAAGTTCAATTTAGAGATTGAGATACAATTATTTAAGGTAAATTACATCTGTTTGAAAGTGAAACCGTTTTTTTTTTTTTAAGCATGCTCTGTCAATCATAGCCAGGGGAGGTGTGGCTAGGGCTGCATAAACAGAAACAAAGTGATTAAACTCCTAAATGACAGTGAATTGAGCAGTGAAATTGCAGGGGAATGATCTATACACTAAAACTGCTTTATTTAGCTAAAGTAATTTAGGTGACTATAGTGTTCATTTAACATTGTAAGTGATTGTAAAGTATTTATATTCAAGTTCACATGCAAATTCCTTTCTTTTTTTTCCCTATAGAGTTGTTGTTTTCTTACTGTAGCCCCATGTAGCCAAAGCGCAGCTTAAGCGGAACAGGGCCTTGACAGGGGTTAGGAGGCGGGCCTAGGAGGAACAGACAGGACAGGTGGGTTATGGGATATGTGGGTTTGGCTATTTAAGGGAGGAGCCATTTTGTGATGTTCACTTTTAATTTCCTACCCGGGTTAGTTTGTGTGCATCCCGGTGCTCTCTAAACTTGCTGGGTAGGGCTTTTCGTGGCTTTTCGTGGATGTCGTGGAGAAGTTCTGGAGGGGATCAGGACAGCGGCGGGGCAACAGGGAGCGGAATGGGTGCAGGCCCAGCTGGGCCTGGTCCTGGCTGCGGCGGCCGGACGAGATGCTGGAGGTGCGCGCCCGGCGCGGGCCAGGAGGCCCCCGAGGCGTTTGAGCCCAGGTGGAGAACCGGAGGTCGGTGGCACGGGAGTGCAGGAAGCAGCTAGTGGAAGTCGCAGCAGGCCCAGGAGCTGCCTGGTCGAGGCTCTGCCTCCCAGTGTGCGGCCGGGGCTTCGGCGCAGTGACTCTAGACGGGCGGCTGCCCTGGACATCGCTGACGCACCCCCTAACATGGATGGGGCCGTGCGCGGAGCCAGACCCAAGATGGCAGCGGGACGGCCTGGTGCGGGGCCAGGCGAGGCGGGGTCACGGCCCAGGAGGGCGCCCCATCGGTCGTGGCGGTGGACGGCAGCACGCGGACCGGGACGGTCCAGGACGGGCCCAGCGTACAGCAGGCAAGTGCAGGTGGCCCTTCCGGGGGTCTCCTTGGCGTGGTGGGCAGACGGGGAGCGCGGTCCAATTCGAGGGAGCGGGTGGTCGGAAGGGAGGGTGGGCGAGCTGCCCATGGGGAGCGGGGGTCGGACAGAGGGCCCCTAGGAGTGGTGCAGGAGGCTGCGCAGGGTCTCGCGGA